>NC_083728.1:34264508-34491085 GCF_028564815.1 Eubalaena glacialis | reverse complement strand
ATCGCTCGACAGCTCTCGTTTGTACAGCATTCAAACGGCCTCAGGAACGCCGTTCTAAGCAGCCTTACATTCCATGCTGGTGTGCCCAAGGAGGAATTTGGATTCTTCTGAGAAACACCACTGTGCCTCACTAATGAAACCTGTGAAAACCCAAAGGACCTCTCCCTACGGCAGTCGGAAGCTAGATGTTGAGTTCCAGACTGAAAACACCGGACAGCTTTCCCTGTGTCTTTGTTGGAATTCTGGGACCATCCAGATTCACAAGGCCTAACTTTTGCACGGCGGGGGAATGCTCTTGTGCATGTACAGCAGTCCCCACGTGAAAACCTTTCTTAGCAGATGGAGGCAGTCTTTCCCTTGTACTAGGTAGCTAGGCAGAATCATCAGATAAACATGCTTTGTCATCGAGCTTGAAAGTGGGACACTGATGGGAAAGTTCACATTTTCCCGCTTTGCAAGCGACTTGCTTTTGGCTTCAAAGCTGCCTGAACAGCACTAGCGGCCCACCTTCTCTTCACTGCAGGACTTTCGCTGTGGGCCAAGGCTGCGTTCTCTCAATGCCAAAAATGTGCTGACAATTCCCTTCTAGAAACTCATCCTACTGCACTCCAAATTCAGCTCCGGCCAATGAAAGGTGACCTAAGGCCACAAGGTAAGATCCAGTGTTTCATATCAGCAGAGCTGGGTGTGCATTGTATCCACGAAACCATACTCTGAAATGGAGTGCCTTAACTCTGCTATGCCCCTGGCGACACATAGGACAGTGGATCGTGCACCCATTTCGCATGATGACCACTGTGTGCCTGAAGAGCGTCCTCTGGCTTCTGAGGAACCCTAGGCGAAATAGGCCCCTGGGAAGCACTCTTCCCATTCATAGCAAGGGAAAAGTACTGCTTTCTGGGTTGCCAAGGAAGAGTGTCCCAGTCGTCAAAGAGCCTCGCGAAAGCAGTGCTGGGCAGACTCTGTTTGCAAGTCGACTGGCCTCAGTGACTGAAAGGGAATTCCACTGCTAATACACAGTGTGCTGACGATTGAGGCCTGGACTCAGGACAGCACGCAGGCAGAAGCGAAAGCTGAGCTCTGCGTCCAGCCTGAAGACCAGTACACTTTTCACACTTAACTCTGTTGGGATGTGCAAGAGCCATGGTCACCGAGGCCTACCTAAGGTACTGAAATACTTCCCCAGTTCAGCCTAGGCAGAGGACTCTGTTGCCAAAGGATCTCCATGGAAGGGCCCTGTGGGTTCCGTGTGTTTCCTTGAGGGAGTCAGAAACGACTGAGGGTAACTATAGGAGCTCATGGTTGAAAGCAGGCTACCCTGGCAAAACCTTATTTTCCTCCGCGGTAGGCGAGACAGTTGCGGTTTGAAAGCTGCCTGAAAAACACTCCTGCTGCCCATCTTCTCTTTGCTGCCTGAAGGCGTCACCAAAGTACTATGAGTGTACTCGTATGAGGCATGCTGTCTCAGTTCCTTGCTGGAAGCTCCTCCAGGAGCACTCTGGAACTTACCAGCCAAAGAAATGGCACCCCAGGCCTCATGGAAAAGTCCAGATGTCTCCCATTGCAAGCTTAGTTGTGCCATAGTAGCGAAGAAGCATGTGTTAAAGGAAAGCTGCAACACGGTTACATATTTCGACTCGTTGGGCACTCACGTTCTTTGTAACATCTGTGAAGGGGCACTGAACGCCGCCAACTCTTCTCTTGCCTTTGAGTCCCAGGAGGCAAACGGGTTCGTTTGCTTTAACGCTGTGAATGTGCAGCGGTAATGGCAAAGCCCTGCCCGGATCGCTCGACAGCTCTCGTTTGTACAGCATTCAAACGGCCTCAGGAACGCCGTTCTAAGCAGCCTTACATTCCATGCTGGTGTGCCCAAGGAGGAATTTGGATTCTTCTGAGAAACACCACTGTGCCTCACTAATGAAACCTGTGAAAACCCAAAGGACCTCTCCCTACGGCAGTCGGAAGCTAGATGTTGAGTTCCAGACTGAAAACACCGGACAGCTTTCCCTGTGTCTTTGTTGGAATTCTGGGACCATCCAGATTCACAAGGCCTAACTTTTGCACGGCGGGGGAATGCTCTTGTGCATGTACAGCAGTCCCCACGTGAAAACCTTTCTTAGCAGATGGAGGCAGTCTTTCCCTTGTACTAGGTAGCTAGGCAGAATCATCAGATAAACATGCTTTGTCATCGAGCTTGAAAGTGGGACACTGATGGGAAAGTTCACATTTTCCCGCTTTGCAAGCGACTTGCTTTTGGCTTCAAAGCTGCCTGAACAGCACTAGCGGCCCACCTTCTCTTCACTGCAGGACTTTCGCTGTGGGCCAAGGCTGCGTTCTCTCAATGCCAAAAATGTGCTGACAATTCCCTTCTAGAAACTCATCCTACTGCACTCCAAATTCAGCTCCGGCCAATGAAAGGTGACCTAAGGCCACAAGGTAAGATCCAGTGTTTCATATCAGCAGAGCTGGGTGTGCATTGTATCCACGAAACCATACTCTGAAATGGAGTGCCTTAACTCTGCTATGCCCCTGGCGACACATAGGACAGTGGATCGTGCACCCATTTCGCATGATGACCACTGTGTGCCTGAAGAGCGTCCTCTGGCTTCTGAGGAACCCTAGGCGAAATAGGCCCCTGGGAAGCACTCTTCCCATTCATAGCAAGGGAAAAGTACTGCTTTCTGGGTTGCCAAGGAAGAGTGTCCCAGTCGTCAAAGAGCCTCGCGAAAGCAGTGCTGGGCAGACTCTGTTTGCAAGTCGACTGGCCTCAGTGACTGAAAGGGAATTCCACTGCTAATACACAGTGTGCTGACGATTGAGGCCTGGACTCAGGACAGCACGCAGGCAGAAGCGAAAGCTGAGCTCTGCGTCCAGCCTGAAGACCAGTACACTTTTCACACTTAACTCTGTTGGGATGTGCAAGAGCCATGGTCACCGAGGCCTACCTAAGGTACTGAAATACTTCCCCAGTTCAGCCTAGGCAGAGGACTCTGTTGCCAAAGGATCTCCATGGAAGGGCCCTGTGGGTTCCGTGTGTTTCCTTGAGGGAGTCAGAAACGACTGAGGGTAACTATAGGAGCTCATGGTTGAAAGCAGGCTACCCTGGCAAAACCTTATTTTCCTCCGCGGTAGGCGAGACAGTTGCGGTTTGAAAGCTGCCTGAAAAACACTCCTGCTGCCCATCTTCTCTTTGCTGCCTGAAGGCGTCACCAAAGTACTATGAGTGTACTCGTATGAGGCATGCTGTCTCAGTTCCTTGCTGGAAGCTCCTCCAGGAGCACTCTGGAACTTACCAGCCAAAGAAATGGCACCCCAGGCCTCATGGAAAAGTCCAGATGTCTCCCATTGCAAGCTTAGTTGTGCCATAGTAGCGAAGAAGCATGTGTTAAAGGAAAGCTGCAACACGGTTACATATTTCGACTCGTTGGGCACTCACGTTCTTTGTAACATCTGTGAAGGGGCACTGAACGCCGCCAACTCTTCTCTTGCCTTTGAGTCCCAGGAGGCAAACGGGTTCGTTTGCTTTAACGCTGTGAATGTGCAGCGGTAATGGCAAAGCCCTGCCCGGATCGCTCGACAGCTCTCGTTTGTACAGCATTCAAACGGCCTCAGGAACGCCGTTCTAAGCAGCCTTACATTCCATGCTGGTGTGCCCAAGGAGGAATTTGGATTCTTCTGAGAAACACCACTGTGCCTCACTAATGAAACCTGTGAAAACCCAAAGGACCTCTCCCTACGGCAGTCGGAAGCTAGATGTTGAGTTCCAGACTGAAAACACCGGACAGCTTTCCCTGTGTCTTTGTTGGAATTCTGGGACCATCCAGATTCACAAGGCCTAACTTTTGCACGGCGGGGGAATGCTCTTGTGCATGTACAGCAGTCCCCACGTGAAAACCTTTCTTAGCAGATGGAGGCAGTCTTTCCCTTGTACTAGGTAGCTAGGCAGAATCATCAGATAAACATGCTTTGTCATCGAGCTTGAAAGTGGGACACTGATGGGAAAGTTCACATTTTCCCGCTTTGCAAGCGACTTGCTTTTGGCTTCAAAGCTGCCTGAACAGCACTAGCGGCCCACCTTCTCTTCACTGCAGGACTTTCGCTGTGGGCCAAGGCTGCGTTCTCTCAATGCCAAAAATGTGCTGACAATTCCCTTCTAGAAACTCATCCTACTGCACTCCAAATTCAGCTCCGGCCAATGAAAGGTGACCTAAGGCCACAAGGTAAGATCCAGTGTTTCATATCAGCAGAGCTGGGTGTGCATTGTATCCACGAAACCATACTCTGAAATGGAGTGCCTTAACTCTGCTATGCCCCTGGCGACACATAGGACAGTGGATCGTGCACCCATTTCGCATGATGACCACTGTGTGCCTGAAGAGCGTCCTCTGGCTTCTGAGGAACCCTAGGCGAAATAGGCCCCTGGGAAGCACTCTTCCCATTCATAGCAAGGGAAAAGTACTGCTTTCTGGGTTGCCAAGGAAGAGTGTCCCAGTCGTCAAAGAGCCTCGCGAAAGCAGTGCTGGGCAGACTCTGTTTGCAAGTCGACTGGCCTCAGTGACTGAAAGGGAATTCCACTGCTAATACACAGTGTGCTGACGATTGAGGCCTGGACTCAGGACAGCACGCAGGCAGAAGCGAAAGCTGAGCTCTGCGTCCAGCCTGAAGACCAGTACACTTTTCACACTTAACTCTGTTGGGATGTGCAAGAGCCATGGTCACCGAGGCCTACCTAAGGTACTGAAATACTTCCCCAGTTCAGCCTAGGCAGAGGACTCTGTTGCCAAAGGATCTCCATGGAAGGGCCCTGTGGGTTCCGTGTGTTTCCTTGAGGGAGTCAGAAACGACTGAGGGTAACTATAGGAGCTCATGGTTGAAAGCAGGCTACCCTGGCAAAACCTTATTTTCCTCCGCGGTAGGCGAGACAGTTGCGGTTTGAAAGCTGCCTGAAAAACACTCCTGCTGCCCATCTTCTCTTTGCTGCCTGAAGGCGTCACCAAAGTACTATGAGTGTACTCGTATGAGGCATGCTGTCTCAGTTCCTTGCTGGAAGCTCCTCCAGGAGCACTCTGGAACTTACCAGCCAAAGAAATGGCACCCCAGGCCTCATGGAAAAGTCCAGATGTCTCCCATTGCAAGCTTAGTTGTGCCATAGTAGCGAAGAAGCATGTGTTAAAGGAAAGCTGCAACACGGTTACATATTTCGACTCGTTGGGCACTCACGTTCTTTGTAACATCTGTGAAGGGGCACTGAACGCCGCCAACTCTTCTCTTGCCTTTGAGTCCCAGGAGGCAAACGGGTTCGTTTGCTTTAACGCTGTGAATGTGCAGCGGTAATGGCAAAGCCCTGCCCGGATCGCTCGACAGCTCTCGTTTGTACAGCATTCAAACGGCCTCAGGAACGCCGTTCTAAGCAGCCTTACATTCCATGCTGGTGTGCCCAAGGAGGAATTTGGATTCTTCTGAGAAACACCACTGTGCCTCACTAATGAAACCTGTGAAAACCCAAAGGACCTCTCCCTACGGCAGTCGGAAGCTAGATGTTGAGTTCCAGACTGAAAACACCGGACAGCTTTCCCTGTGTCTTTGTTGGAATTCTGGGACCATCCAGATTCACAAGGCCTAACTTTTGCACGGCGGGGGAATGCTCTTGTGCATGTACAGCAGTCCCCACGTGAAAACCTTTCTTAGCAGATGGAGGCAGTCTTTCCCTTGTACTAGGTAGCTAGGCAGAATCATCAGATAAACATGCTTTGTCATCGAGCTTGAAAGTGGGACACTGATGGGAAAGTTCACATTTTCCCGCTTTGCAAGCGACTTGCTTTTGGCTTCAAAGCTGCCTGAACAGCACTAGCGGCCCACCTTCTCTTCACTGCAGGACTTTCGCTGTGGGCCAAGGCTGCGTTCTCTCAATGGCAAAAATGTGCTGACAATTCCCTTCTAGAAACTCATCCTACTGCACTCCAAATTCAGCTCCGGCCAATGAAAGGTGACCTAAGGCCACAAGGTAAGATCCAGTGTTTCATATCAGCAGAGCTGGGTGTGCATTGTATCCACGAAACCATACTCTGAAATGGAGTGCCTTAACTCTGCTATGCCCCTGGCGACACATAGGACAGTGGATGGTGCACCCATTTCGCATGATGACCACTGTGTGCCTGAAGAGCGTCCTCTGGCTTCTGAGGAACCCTA
The DNA here is from genome assembly GCF_028564815.1 of Eubalaena glacialis. Lineage (NCBI taxonomy): Eukaryota > Metazoa > Chordata > Mammalia > Artiodactyla > Balaenidae > Eubalaena > Eubalaena glacialis. Next base: position 34,484,896 of record NC_083728.1, on the reverse strand, counting down.
GGCGAAATAGGCCCCTGGGAAGCACTCTTCCCATTCATAGCAAGGGAAAAGTACTGCTTTCTGGGTTGCCAAGGAAGAGTGTCCCAGTCGTCAAAGAGCCTCGCGAAAGCAGTGCTGGGCAGACTCTGTTTGCAAGTCGACTGGCCTCAGTGACTGAAAGGGAATTCCACTGCTAATACACAGTGTGCTGACGATTGAGGCCTGGACTCAGGACAGCACGCAGGCAGAAGCGAAAGCTGAGCTCTGCGTCCAGCCTGAAGACCAGTACACTTTTCACACTTAACTCTGTTGGGATGTGCAAGAGCCATGGTCACCGAGGCCTACCTAAGGTACTGAAATACTTCCCCAGTTCAGCCTAGGCAGAGGACTCTGTTGCCAAAGGATCTCCATGGAAGGGCCCTGTGGGTTCCGTGTGTTTCCTTGAGGGAGTCAGAAACGACTGAGGGTAACTATAGGAGCTCATGGTTGAAAGCAGGCTACCCTGGCAAAACCTTATTTTCCTCCGCGGTAGGCGAGACAGTTGCGGTTTGAAAGCTGCCTGAAAAACACTCCTGCTGCCCATCTTCTCTTTGCTGCCTGAAGGCGTCACCAAAGTACTATGAGTGTACTCGTATGAGGCATGCTGTCTCAGTTCCTTGCTGGAAGCTCCTCCAGGAGCACTCTGGAACTTACCAGCCAAAGAAATGGCACCCCAGGCCTCATGGAAAAGTCCAGATGTCTCCCATTGCAAGCTTAGTTGTGCCATAGTAGCGAAGAAGCATGTGTTAAAGGAAAGCTGCAACACGGTTACATATTTCGACTCGTTGGGCACTCACGTTCTTTGTAACATCTGTGAAGGGGCACTGAACGCCGCCAACTCTTCTCTTGCCTTTGAGTCCCAGGAGGCAAACGGGTTCGTTTGCTTTAACGCTGTGAATGTGCAGCGGTAATGGCAAAGCCCTGCCCGGATCGCTCGACAGCTCTCGTTTGTACAGCATTCAAACGGCCTCAGGAACGCCGTTCTAAGCAGCCTTACATTCCATGCTGGTGTGCCCAAGGAGGAATTTGGATTCTTCTGAGAAACACCACTGTGCCTCACTAATGAAACCTGTGAAAACCCAAAGGACCTCTCCCTACGGCAGTCGGAAGCTAGATGTTGAGTTCCAGACTGAAAACACCGGACAGCTTTCCCTGTGTCTTTGTTGGAATTCTGGGACCATCCAGATTCACAAGGCCTAACTTTTGCACGGCGGGGGAATGCTCTTGTGCATGTACAGCAGTCCCCACGTGAAAACCTTTCTTAGCAGATGGAGGCAGTCTTTCCCTTGTACTAGGTAGCTAGGCAGAATCATCAGATAAACATGCTTTGTCATCGAGCTTGAAAGTGGGACACTGATGGGAAAGTTCACATTTTCCCGCTTTGCAAGCGACTTGCTTTTGGCTTCAAAGCTGCCTGAACAGCACTAGCGGCCCACCTTCTCTTCACTGCAGGACTTTCGCTGTGGGCCAAGGCTGCGTTCTCTCAATGCCAAAAATGTGCTGACAATTCCCTTCTAGAAACTCATCCTACTGCACTCCAAATTCAGCTCCGGCCAATGAAAGGTGACCTAAGGCCACAAGGTAAGATCCAGTGTTTCATATCAGCAGAGCTGGGTGTGCATTGTATCCACGAAACCATACTCTGAAATGGAGTGCCTTAACTCTGCTATGCCCCTGGCGACACATAGGACAGTGGATCGTGCACCCATTTCGCATGATGACCACTGTGTGCCTGAAGAGCGTCCTCTGGCTTCTGAGGAACCCTAGGCGAAATAGGCCCCTGGGAAGCACTCTTCCCATTCATAGCAAGGGAAAAGTACTGCTTTCTGGGTTGCCAAGGAAGAGTGTCCCAGTCGTCAAAGAGCCTCGCGAAAGCAGTGCTGGGCAGACTCTGTTTGCAAGTCGACTGGCCTCAGTGACTGAAAGGGAATTCCACTGCTAATACACAGTGTGCTGACGATTGAGGCCTGGACTCAGGACAGCACGCAGGCAGAAGCGAAAGCTGAGCTCTGCGTCCAGCCTGAAGACCAGTACACTTTTCACACTTAACTCTGTTGGGATGTGCAAGAGCCATGGTCACCGAGGCCTACCTAAGGTACTGAAATACTTCCCCAGTTCAGCCTAGGCAGAGGACTCTGTTGCCAAAGGATCTCCATGGAAGGGCCCTGTGGGTTCCGTGTGTTTCCTTGAGGGAGTCAGAAACGACTGAGGGTAACTATAGGAGCTCATGGTTGAAAGCAGGCTACCCTGGCAAAACCTTATTTTCCTCCGCGGTAGGCGAGACAGTTGCGGTTTGAAAGCTGCCTGAAAAACACTCCTGCTGCCCATCTTCTCTTTGCTGCCTGAAGGCGTCACCAAAGTACTATGAGTGTACTCGTATGAGGCATGCTGTCTCAGTTCCTTGCTGGAAGCTCCTCCAGGAGCACTCTGGAACTTACCAGCCAAAGAAATGGCACCCCAGGCCTCATGGAAAAGTCCAGATGTCTCCCATTGCAAGCTTAGTTGTGCCATAGTAGCGAAGAAGCATGTGTTAAAGGAAAGCTGCAACACGGTTACATATTTCGACTCGTTGGGCACTCACGTTCTTTGTAACATCTGTGAAGGGGCACTGAACGCCGCCAACTCTTCTCTTGCCTTTGAGTCCCAGGAGGCAAACGGGTTCGTTTGCTTTAACGCTGTGAATGTGCAGCGGTAATGGCAAAGCCCTGCCCGGATCGCTCGACAGCTCTCGTTTGTACAGCATTCAAACGGCCTCAGGAACGCCGTTCTAAGCAGCCTTACATTCCATGCTGGTGTGCCCAAGGAGGAATTTGGATTCTTCTGAGAAACACCACTGTGCCTCACTAATGAAACCTGTGAAAACCCAAAGGACCTCTCCCTACGGCAGTCGGAAGCTAGATGTTGAGTTCCAGACTGAAAACACCGGACAGCTTTCCCTGTGTCTTTGTTGGAATTCTGGGACCATCCAGATTCACAAGGCCTAACTTTTGCACGGCGGGGGAATGCTCTTGTGCATGTACAGCAGTCCCCACGTGAAAACCTTTCTTAGCAGATGGAGGCAGTCTTTCCCTTGTACTAGGTAGCTAGGCAGAATCATCAGATAAACATGCTTTGTCATCGAGCTTGAAAGTGGGACACTGATGGGAAAGTTCACATTTTCCCGCTTTGCAAGCGACTTGCTTTTGGCTTCAAAGCTGCCTGAACAGCACTAGCGGCCCACCTTCTCTTCACTGCAGGACTTTCGCTGTGGGCCAAGGCTGCGTTCTCTCAATGCCAAAAATGTGCTGACAATTCCCTTCTAGAAACTCATCCTACTGCACTCCAAATTCAGCTCCGGCCAATGAAAGGTGACCTAAGGCCACAAGGTAAGATCCAGTGTTTCATATCAGCAGAGCTGGGTGTGCATTGTATCCACGAAACCATACTCTGAAATGGAGTGCCTTAACTCTGCTATGCCCCTGGCGACACATAGGACAGTGGATCGTGCACCCATTTCGCATGATGACCACTGTGTGCCTGAAGAGCGTCCTCTGGCTTCTGAGGAACCCTAGGCGAAATAGGCCCCTGGGAAGCACTCTTCCCATTCATAGCAAGGGAAAAGTACTGCTTTCTGGGTTGCCAAGGAAGAGTGTCCCAGTCGTCAAAGAGCCTCGCGAAAGCAGTGCTGGGCAGACTCTGTTTGCAAGTCGACTGGCCTCAGTGACTGAAAGGGAATTCCACTGCTAATACACAGTGTGCTGACGATTGAGGCCTGGACTCAGGACAGCACGCAGGCAGAAGCGAAAGCTGAGCTCTGCGTCCAGCCTGAAGACCAGTACACTTTTCACACTTAACTCTGTTGGGATGTGCAAGAGCCATGGTCACCGAGGCCTACCTAAGGTACTGAAATACTTCCCCAGTTCAGCCTAGGCAGAGGACTCTGTTGCCAAAGGATCTCCATGGAAGGGCCCTGTGAGTTCCGTGTGTTTCCTTGAGGGAGTCAGAAACGACTGAGGGTAACTATAGGAGCTCATGGTTGAAAGCAGGCTACCCTGGCAAAACCTTATTTTCCTCCGCGGTAGGCGAGACAGTTGCGGTTTGAAAGCTGCCTGAAAAACACTCCTGCTGCCCATCTTCTCTTTGCTGCCTGAAGGCGTCACCAAAGTACTATGAGTGTACTCGTATGAGGCATGCTGTCTCAGTTCCTTGCTGGAAGCTCCTCCAGGAGCACTCTGGAACTTACCAGCCAAAGAAATGGCACCCCAGGCCTCATGGAAAAGTCCAGATGTCTCCCATTGCAAGCTTAGTTGTGCCATAGTAGCGAAGAAGCATGTGTTAAAGGAAAGCTGCAACACGGTTACATATTTCGACTCGTTGGGCACTCACGTTCTTTGTAACATCTGTGAAGGGGCACTGAACGCCGCCAACTCTTCTCTTGCCTTTGAGTCCCAGGAGGCAAACGGGTTCGTTTGCTTTAACGCTGTGAATGTGCAGCGGTAATGGCAAAGCCCTGCCCGGATCGCTCGACAGCTCTCGTTTGTACAGCATTCAAACGGCCTCAGGAACGCCGTTCTAAGCAGCCTTACATTCCATGCTGGTGTGCCCAAGGAGGAATTTGGATTCTTCTGAGAAACACCACTGTGCCTCACTAATGAAACCTGTGAAAACCCAAAGGACCTCTCCCTACGGCAGTCGGAAGCTAGATGTTGAGTTCCTGACTGAAAACACCGGACAGCTTTCCCTGTGTCTTTGTTGGAATTCTGGGACCATCCAGATTCACAAGGCCTAACTTTTGCACGGCGGGGGAATGCTCTTGTGCATGTACAGCAGTCCCCACGTGAAAACCTTTCTTAGCAGATGGAGGCAGTCTTTCCCTTGTACTAGGTAGCTAGGCAGAATCATCAGATAAACATGCTTTGTCATCGAGCTTGAAAGTGGGACACTGATGGGAAAGTTCACATTTTCCCGCTTTGCAAGCGACTTGCTTTTGGCTTCAAAGCTGCCTGAACAGCACTAGCGGCCCACCTTCTCTTCACTGCAGGACTTTCGCTGTGGGCCAAGGCTGCGTTCTCTCAATGCCAAAAATGTGCTGACAATTCCCTTCTAGAAACTCATCCTACTGCACTCCAAATTCAGCTCCGGCCAATGAAAGGTGACCTAAGGCCACAAGGTAAGATCCAGTGTTTCATATCAGCAGAGCTGGGTGTGCATTGTATCCACGAAACCATACTCTGAAATGGAGTGCCTTAACTCTGCTATGCCCCTGGCGACACATAGGACAGTGGATCGTGCACCCATTTCGCATGATGACCACTGTGTGCCTGAAGAGCGTCCTCTGGCTTCTGAGGAACCCTAGGCGAAATAGGCCCCTGGGAAGCACTCTTCCCATTCATAGCAAGGGAAAAGTACTGCTTTCTGGGTTGCCAAGGAAGAGTGTCCCAGTCGTCAAAGAGCCTCGCGAAAGCAGTGCTGGGCAGACTCTGTTTGCAAGTCGACTGGCCTCAGTGACTGAAAGGGAATTCCACTGCTAATACACAGTGTGCTGACGATTGAGGCCTGGACTCAGGACAGCACGCAGGCAGAAGCGAAAGCTGAGCTCTGCGTCCAGCCTGAAGACCAGTACACTTTTCACACTTAACTCTGTTGGGATGTGCAAGAGCCATGGTCACCGAGGCCTACCTAAGGTACTGAAATACTTCCCCAGTTCAGCCTAGGCAGAGGACTCTGTTGCCAAAGGATCTCCATGGAAGGGCCCTGTGAGTTCCGTGTGTTTCCTTGAGGGAGTCAGAAACGACTGAGGGTAACTATAGGAGCTCATGGTTGAAAGCAGGCTACCCTGGCAAAACCTTATTTTCCTCCGCGGTAGGCGAGACAGTTGCGGTTTGAAAGCTGCCTGAAAAACACTCCTGCTGCCCATCTTCTCTTTGCTGCCTGAAGGCGTCACCAAAGTACTATGAGTGTACTCGTATGAGGCATGCTGTCTCAGTTCCTTGCTGGAAGCTCCTCCAGGAGCACTCTGGAACTTACCAGCCAAAGAAATGGCACCCCAGGCCTCATGGAAAAGTCCAGATGTCTCCCATTGCAAGCTTAGTTGTGCCATAGTAGCGAAGAAGCATGTGTTAAAGGAAAGCTGCAACACGGTTACATATTTCGACTCGTTGGGCACTCACGTTCTTTGTAACATCTGTGAAGGGGCACTGAACGCCGCCAACTCTTCTCTTGCCTTTGAGTCCCAGGAGGCAAACGGGTTCGTTTGCTTTAACGCTGTGAATGTGCAGCGGTAATGGCAAAGCCCTGCCCGGATCGCTCGACAGCTCTCGTTTGTACAGCATTCAAACGGCCTCAGGAACGCCGTTCTAAGCAGCCTTACATTCCATGCTGGTGTGCCCAAGGAGGAATTTGGATTCTTCTGAGAAACACCACTGTGCCTCACTAATGAAACCTGTGAAAACCCAAAGGACCTCTCCCTACGGCAGTCGGAAGCTAGATGTTGAGTTCCTGACTGAAAACACCGGACAGCTTTCCCTGTGTCTTTGTTGGAATTCTGGGACCATCCAGATTCACAAGGCCTAACTTTTGCACGGCGGGGGAATGCTCTTGTGCATGTACAGCAGTCCCCACGTGAAAACCTTTCTTAGCAGATGGAGGCAGTCTTTCCCTTGTACTAGGTAGCTAGGCAGAATCATCAGATAAACATGCTTTGTCATCGAGCTTGAAAGTGGGACACTGATGGGAAAGTTCACATTTTCCCGCTTTGCAAGCGACTTGCTTTTGGCTTCAAAGCTGCCTGAACAGCACTAGCGGCCCACCTTCTCTTCACTGCAGGACTTTCGCTGTGGGCCAAGGCTGCGTTCTCTCAATGCCAAAAATGTGCTGACAATTCCCTTCTAGAAACTCATCCTACTGCACTCCAAATTCAGCTCCGGCCAATGAAAGGTGACCTAAGGCCACAAGGTAAGATCCAGTGTTTCATATCAGCAGAGCTGGGTGTGCATTGTATCCACGAAACCATACTCTGAAATGGAGTGCCTTAACTCTGCTATGCCCCTGGCGACACATAGGACAGTGGATCGTGCACCCATTTCGCATGATGACCACTGTGTGCCTGAAGAGCGTCCTCTGGCTTCTGAGGAACCCTAGGCGAAATAGGCCCCTGGGAAGCACTCTTCCCATTCATAGCAAGGGAAAAGTACTGCTTTCTGGGTTGCCAAGGAAGAGTGTCCCAGTCGTCAAAGAGCCTCGCGAAAGCAGTGCTGGGCAGACTCTGTTTGCAAGTCGACTGGCCTCAGTGACTGAAAGGGAATTCCACTGCTAATACACAGTGTGCTGACGATTGAGGCCTGGACTCAGGACAGCACGCAGGCAGAAGCGAAAGCTGAGCTCTGCGTCCAGCCTGAAGACCAGTACACTTTTCACACTTAACTCTGTTGGGATGTGCAAGAGCCATGGTCACCGAGGCCTACCTAAGGTACTGAAATACTTCCCCAGTTCAGCCTAGGCAGAGGACTCTGTTGCCAAAGGATCTCCATGGAAGGGCCCTGTGAGTTCCGTGTGTTTCCTTGAGGGAGTCAGAAACGACTGAGGGTAACTATAGGAGCTCATGGTTGAAAGCAGGCTACCCTGGCAAAACCTTATTTTCCTCCGCGGTAGGAGAGACAGTTGCGGTTTGAAAGCTGCCTGAAAAACACTCCTGCTGCCCATCTTCTCTTTGCTGCCTGAAGGCGTCACCAAAGTACTATGAGTGTACTCGTATGAGGCATGCTGTCTCAGTTCCTTGCTGGAAGCTCCTCCAGGAGCACTCTGGAACTTACCAGCCAAAGAAATGGCACCCCAGGCCTCATGGAAAAGTCCAGATGTCTCCCATTGCAAGCTTAGTTGTGCCATAGTAGCGAAGAAGCATGTGTTAAAGGAAAGCTGCAACACGGTTACATATTTCGACTCGTTGGGCACTCACGTTCTTTGTAACATCTGTGAAGGGGCACTGAACGCCGCCAACTCTTCTCTTGCCTTTGAGTCCCAGGAGGCAAACGGGTTCGTTTGCTTTAACGCTGTGAATGTGCAGCGGTAATGGCAAAGCCCTGCCCGGATCGCTCGACAGCTCTCGTTTGTACAGCATTCAAACGGCCTCAGGAACGCCGTTCTAAGCAGCCTTACATTCCATGCTGGTGTGCCCAAGGAGGAATTTGGATTCTTCTGAGAAACACCACTGTGCCTCACTAATGAAACCTGTGAAAACCCAAAGGACCTCTCCCTACGGCAGTCGGAAGCTAGATGTTGAGTTCCTGACTGAAAACACCGGACAGCTTTCCCTGTGTCTTTGTTGGAATTCTGGGACCATCCAGATTCACAAGGCCTAACTTTTGCACGGCGGGGGAATGCTCTTGTGCATGTACAGCAGTCCCCACGTGAAAACCTTTCTTAGCAGATGGAGGCAGTCTTTCCCTTGTACTAGGTAGCTAGGCAGAATCATCAGATAAACATGCTTTGTCATCGAGCTTGAAAGTGGGACACTGATGGGAAAGTTCACATTTTCCCGCTTTGCAAGCGACTTGCTTTTGGCTTCAAAGCTGCCTGAACAGCACTAGCGGCCCACCTTCTCTTCACTGCAGGACTTTCGCTGTGGGCCAAGGCTGCGTTCTCTCAATGCCAAAAATGTGCTGACAATTCCCTTCTAGAAACTCATCCTACTGCACTCCAAATTCAGCTCCGGCCAATGAAAGGTGACCTAAGGCCACAAGGTAAGATCCAGTGTTTCATATCAGCAGAGCTGGGTGTGCATTGTATCCACGAAACCATACTCTGAAATGGAGTGCCTTAACTCTGCTATGCCCCTGGCGACACATAGGACAGTGGATCGTGCACCCATTTCGCATGATGACCACTGTGTGCCTGAAGAGCGTCCTCTGGCTTCTGAGGAACCCTAGGCGAAATAGGCCCCTGGGAAGCACTCTTCCCATTCATAGCAAGGGAAAAGTACTGCTTTCTGGGTTGCCAAGGAAGAGTGTCCCAGTCGTCAAAGAGCCTCGCGAAAGCAGTGCTGGGCAGACTCTGTTGGCAAGTCGACTGGCCTCAGTGACTGAAAGGGAATTCCACTGCTAATACACAGTGTGCTGACGATTGAGGCCTGGACTCAGGACAGCACGCAGGCAGAAGCGAAAGCTGAGCTCTGCGTCCAGCCTGAAGACCAGTACACTTTTCACACTTAACTCTGTTGGGATGTGCAAGAGCCATGGTCACCGAGGCCTACCTAAGGTACTGAAATACTTCCCCAGTTCAGCCTAGGCAGAGGACTCTGTTGCCAAAGGATCTCCATGGAAGGGCCCTGTGAGTTCCGTGTGTTTCCTTGAGGGAGTCAGAAACGACTGAGGGTAACTATAGGAGCTCATGGTTGAAAGCAGGCTACCCTGGCAAAACCTTATTTTCCTCCGCGGTAGGCGAGACAGTTGCGGTTTGAAAGCTGCCTGAAAAACACTCCTGCTGCCCATCTTCTCTTTGCTGCCTGAAGGCGTCACCAAAGTACTATGAGTGTACTCGTATGAGGCATGCTGTCTCAGTTCCTTGCTGGAAGCTCCTCCAGGAGCACTCTGGAACTTACCAGCCAAAGAAATGGCACCCCAGGCCTCATGGAAAAGTCCAGATGTCTCCCATTGCAAGCTTAGTTGTGCCATAGTAGCGAAGAAGCATGTGTTAAAGGAAAGCTGCAACACGGTTACATATTTCGACTCGTTGGGCACTCACGTTCTTTGTAACATCTGTGAAGGGGCACTGAACGCCGCCAACTCTTCTCTTGCCTTTGAGTCCCAGGAGGCAAACGGGTTCGTTTGCTTTAACGCTGTGAATGTGCAGCGGTAATGGCAAAGCCCTGCCCGGATCGCTCGACAGCTCTCGTTTGTACAGCATTCAAACGGCCTCAGGAACGCCGTTCTAAGCAGCCTTACATTCCATGCTGGTGTGCCCAAGGAGGAATTTGGATTCTTCTGAGAAACACCACTGTGCCTCACTAATGAAACCTGTGAAAACCCAAAGGACCTCTCCCTACGGCAGTCGGAAGCTAGATGTTGAGTTCCTGACTGAAAACACCGGACAGCTTTCCCTGTGTCTTTGTTGGAATTCTGGGACCATCCAGATTCACAAGGCCTAACTTTTGCACGGCGGGGGAATGCTCTTGTGCATGTACAGCAGTCCCCACGTGAAAACCTTTCTTAGCAGATGGAGGCAGTCTTTCCCTTGTACTAGGTAGCTAGGCAGAATCATCAGATAAACATGCTTTGTCATCGAGCTTGAAAGTGGGACACTGATGGGAAAGTTCACATTTTCCCGCTTTGCAAGCGACTTGCTTTTGGCTTCAAAGCTGCCTGAACAGCACTAGCGGCCCACCTTCTCTTCACTGCAGGACTTTCGCTGTGGGCCAAGGCTGCGTTCTCTCAATGCCAAAAATGTGCTGACAATTCCCTTCTAGAAACTCATCCTACTGCACTCCAAATTCAGCTCCGGCCAATGAAAGGTGACCTAAGGCCACAAGGTAAGATCCAGTGTTTCATATCAGCAGAGCTGGGTGTGCATTGTATCCACGAAACCATACTCTGAAATGGAGTGCCTTAACTCTGCTATGCCCCTGGCGACACATAGGACAGTGGATCGTGCACCCATTTCGCATGATGACCACTGTGTGCCTGAAGAGCGTCCTCTGGCTTCTGAGGAACCCTAGGCGAAATAGGCCCCTGGGAAGCACTCTTCCCATTCATAGCAAGGGAAAAGTACTGCTTTCTGGGTTGCCAAGGAAGAGTGTCCCAGTCGTCAAAGAGCCTCGCGAAAGCAGTGCTGGGCAGACTCTGTTGGCAAGTCGACTGGCCTCAGTGACTGAAAGGGAATTCCACTGCTAATACACAGTGTGCTGACGATTGAGGCCTGGACTCAGGACAGCACGCAGGCAGAAGCGAAAGCTGAGCTCTGCGTCCAGCCTGAAGACCAGTACACTTTTCACACTTAACTCTGTTGGGATGTGCAAGAGCCATGGTCACCGAGGCCTACCTAAGGTACTGAAATACTTCCCCAGTTCAGCCTAGGCAGAGGACTCTGTTGCCAAAGGATCTCCATGGAAGGGCCCTGTGAGTTCCGTGTGTTTCCTTGAGGGAGTCAGAAACGACTGAGGGTAACTATAGGAGCTCATGGTTGAAAGCAGGCTACCCTGGCAAAACCTTATTTTCCTCCGCGGTAGGAGAGACAGTTGCGGTTTGAAAGCTGCCTGAAAAACACTCCTGCTGCCCATCTTCTCTTTGCTGCCTGAAGGCGTCACCAAAGTACTATGAGTGTACTCGTATGAGGCATGCTGTCTCAGTTCCTTGCTGGAAGCTCCTCCAGGAGCACTCTGGAACTTACCAGCCAAAGAAATGGCACCCCAGGCCTCATGGAAAAGTCCAGATGTCTCCCATTGCAAGCTTAGTTGTGCCATAGTAGCGAAGAAGCATGTGTTAAAGGAAAGCTGCAACACGGTTACATATTTCGACTCGTTGGGCACTCACGTTCTTTGTAACATCTGTGAAGGGGCACTGAACGCCGCCAACTCTTCTCTTGCCTTTGAGTCCCAGGAGGCAAACGGGTTCGTTTGCTTTAACGCTGTGAATGTGCAGCGGTAATGGCAAAGCCCTGCCCGGATCGCTCGACAGCTCTCGTTTGTACAGCATTCAAACGGCCTCAGGAACGCCGTTCTAAGCAGCCTTACATTCCATGCTGGTGTGCCCAAGGAGGAATTTGGATTCTTCTGAGAAACACCACTGTGCCTCACTAATGAAACCTGTGAAAACCCAAAGGACCTCTCCCTACGGCAGTCGGAAGCTAGATGTTGAGTTCCAGACTGAAAACACCGGACAGCTTTCCCTGTGTCTTTGTTGGAATTCTGGGACCATCCAGATTCACAAGGCCCAACTTTTGCACGGCGGGGGAATGCTCTTGTGCATGTACAGCAGTCCCCACGTGAAAACCTTTCTTAGCAGATGGAGGCAGTCTTTCCCTTGTACTAGGTAGCTAGGCAGAATCATCAGATAAACATGCTTTGTCATCGAGCTTGAAAGTGGGACACTGATGGGAAAGTTCACATTTTCCCGCTTTGCAAGCGACTTGCTTTTGGCTTCAAAGCTGCCTGAACAGCACTAGCGGCCCACCTTCTCTTCACTGCAGGACTTTCGCTGTGGGCCAAGGCTGCGTTCTCTCAATGCCAAAAATGTGCTGACAATTCCCTTCTAGAAACTCATCCTACTGCACTCCAAATTCAGCTCCGGCCAATGAAAGGTGACCTAAGGCCACAAGGTAAGATCCAGTGTTTCATATCAGCAGAGCTGGGTGTGCATTGTATCCACGAAACCATACTCTGAAATGGAGTGCCTTAACTCTGCTATGCCCCTGGCGACACATAGGACAGTGGATCGTGCACCCATTTCGCATGATGACCACTGTGTGCCTGAAGAGCGTCCTCTGGCTTCTGAGGAACCCTAGGCGAAATAGGCCCCTGGGAAGCACTCTTCCCATTCATAGCAAGGGAAAAGTACTGCTTTCTGGGTTGCCAAGGAAGAGTGTCCCAGTCGTCAAAGAGCCTCGCGAAAGCAGTGCTGGGCAGACTCTGTTGGCAAGTCGACTGGCCTCAGTGACTGAAAGGGAATTCCACTGCTAATACACAGTGTGCTGACGATTGAGGCCTGGACTCAGGACAGCACGCAGGCAGAAGCGAAAGCTGAGCTCTGCGTCCAGCCTGAAGACCAGTACACTTTTCACACTTAACTCTGTTGGGATGTGCAAGAGCCATGGTCACCGAGGCCTACCTAAGGTACTGAAATACTTCCCCAGTTCAGCCTAGGCAGAGGACTCTGTTGCCAAAGGATCTCCATGGAAGGGCCCTGTGGGTTCCGTGTGTTTCCTTGAGGGAGTCAGAAACGACTGAGGGTAACTATAGGAGCTCATGGTTGAAAGCAGGCTACCCTGGCAAAACCTTATTTTCCTCCGCGGTAGGCGAGACAGTTGCGGTTTGAAAGCTGCCTGAAAAACACTCCTGCTGCCCATCTTCTCTTTGCTGCCTGAAGGCGTCACCAAAGTACTATGAGTGTACTCGTATGAGGCATGCTGTCTCAGTTCCTTGCTGGAAGCTCCTCCAGGAGCACTCTGGAACTTACCAGCCAAAGAAATGGCACCCCAGGCCTCATGGAAAAGTCCAGATGTCTCCCATTGCAAGCTTAGTTGTGCCATAGTAGCGAAGAAGCATGTGTTAAAGGAAAGCTGCAACACGGTTACATATTTCGACTCGTTGGGCACTCACGTTCTTTGTAACATCTGTGAAGGGGCACTGAACGCCGCCAACTCTTCTCTTGCCTTTGAGTCCCAGGAGGCAAACGGGTTCGTTTGCTTTAACGCTGTGAATGTGCAGCGGTAATGGCAAAGCCCTGCCCGGATCGCTCGACAGCTCTCGTTTGTACAGCATTCAAACGGCCTCAGGAACGCCGTTCTAAGCAGCCTTACATTCCATGCTGGTGTGCCCAAGGAGGAATTTGGATTCTTCTGAGAAACACCACTGTGCCTCACTAATGAAACCTGTGAAAACCCAAAGGACCTCTCCCTACGGCAGTCGGAAGCTAGATGTTGAGTTCCAGACTGAAAACACCGGACAGCTTTCCCTGTGTCTTTGTTGGAATTCTGGGACCATCCAGATTCACAAGGCCCAACTTTTGCACGGCGGGGGAATGCTCTTGTGCATGTACAGCAGTCCCCACGTGAAAACCTTTCTTAGCAGATGGAGGCAGTCTTTCCCTTGTACTAGGTAGCTAGGCAGAATCATCAGATAAACATGCTTTGTCATCGAGCTTGAAAGTGGGACACTGATGGGAAAGTTCACATTTTCCCGCTTTGCAAGCGACTTGCTTTTGGCTTCAAAGCTGCCTGAACAGCACTAGCGGCCCACCTTCTCTTCACTGCAGGACTTTCGCTGTGGGCCAAGGCTGCGTTCTCTCAATGCCAAAAATGTGCTGACAATTCCCTTCTAGAAACTCATCCTACTGCACTCCAAATTCAGCTCCGGCCAATGAAAGGTGACCTAAGGCCACAAGGTAAGATCCAGTGTTTCATATCAGCAGAGCTGGGTGTGCATTGTATCCACGAAACCATACTCTGAAATGGAGTGCCTTAACTCTGCTATGCCCCTGGCGACACATAGGACAGTGGATCGTGCACCCATTTCGCATGATGACCACTGTGTGCCTGAAGAGCGTCCTCTGGCTTCTGAGGAACCCTAGGCGAAATAGGCCCCTGGGAAGCACTCTTCCCATTCATAGCAAGGGAAAAGTACTGCTTTCTGGGTTGCCAAGGAAGAGTGTCCCAGTCGTCAAAGAGCCTCGCGAAAGCAGTGCTGGGCAGACTCTGTTGGCAAGTCGACTGGCCTCAGTGACTGAAAGGGAATTCCACTGCTAATACACAGTGTGCTGACGATTGAGGCCTGGACTCAGGACAGCACGCAGGCAGAAGCGAAAGCTGAGCTCTGCGTCCAGCCTGAAGACCAGTACACTTTTCACACTTAACTCTGTTGGGATGTGCAAGAGCCATGGTCACCGAGGCCTACCTAAGGTACTGAAATACTTCCCCAGTTCAGCCTAGGCAGAGGACTCTGTTGCCAAAGGATCTCCATGGAAGGGCCCTGTGGGTTCCGTGTGTTTCCTTGAGGGAGTCAGAAACGACTGAGGGTAACTATAGGAGCTCATGGTTGAAAGCAGGCTACCCTGGCAAAACCTTATTTTCCTCCGCGGTAGGCGAGACAGTTGCGGTTTGAAAGCTGCCTGAAAAACACTCCTGCTGCCCATCTTCTCTTTGCTGCCTGAAGGCGTCACCAAAGTACTATGAGTGTACTCGTATGAGGCATGCTGTCTCAGTTCCTTGCTGGAAGCTCCTCCAGGAGCACTCTGGAACTTACCAGCCAAAGAAATGGCACCCCAGGCCTCATGGAAAAGTCCAGATGTCTCCCATTGCAAGCTTAGTTGTGCCATAGTAGCGAAGAAGCATGTGTTAAAGGAAAGCTGCAACACGGTTACATATTTCGACTCGTTGGGCACTCACGTTCTTTGTAACATCTGTGAAGGGGCACTGAACGCCGCCAACTCTTCTCTTGCCTTTGAGTCCCAGGAGGCAAACGGGTTCGTTTGCTTTAACGCTGTGAATGTGCAGCGGTAATGGCAAAGCCCTGCCCGGATCGCTCGACAGCTCTCGTTTGTACAGCATTCAAACGGCCTCAGGAACGCCGTTCTAAGCAGCCTTACATTCCATGCTGGTGTGCCCAAGGAGGAATTTGGATTCTTCTGAGAAACACCACTGTGCCTCACTAATGAAACCTGTGAAAACCCAAAGGACCTCTCCCTACGGCAGTCGGAAGCTAGATGTTGAGTTCCAGACTGAAAACACCGGACAGCTTTCCCTGTGTCTTTGTTGGAATTCTGGGACCATCCAGATTCACAAGGCCCAACTTTTGCACGGCGGGGGAATGCTCTTGTGCATGTACAGCAGTCCCCACGTGAAAACCTTTCTTAGCAGATGGAGGCAGTCTTTCCCTTGTACTAGGTAGCTAGGCAGAATCATCAGATAAACATGCTTTGTCATCGAGCTTGAAAGTGGGACACTGATGGGAAAGTTCACATTTTCCCGCTTTGCAAGCGACTTGCTTTTGGCTTCAAAGCTGCCTGAACAGCACTAGCGGCCCACCTTCTCTTCACTGCAGGACTTTCGCTGTGGGCCAAGGCTGCGTTCTCTCAATGCCAAAAATGTGCTGACAATTCCCTTCTAGAAACTCATCCTACTGCACTCCAAATTCAGCTCCGGCCAATGAAAGGTGACCTAAGGCCACAAGGTAAGATCCAGTGTTTCATATCAGCAGAGCTGGGTGTGCATTGTATCCACGAAACCATACTCTGAAATGGAGTGCCTTAACTCTGCTATGCCCCTGGCGACACATAGGACAGTGGATCGTGCACCCATTTCGCATGATGACCACTGTGTGCCTGAAGAGCGTCCTCTGGCTTCTGAGGAACCCTAGGCGAAATAGGCCCCTGGGAAGCACTCTTCCCATTCATAGCAAGGGAAAAGTACTGCTTTCTGGGTTGCCAAGGAAGAGTGTCCCAGTCGTCAAAGAGCCTCGCGAAAGCAGTGCTGGGCAGACTCTGTTGGCAAGTCGACTGGCCTCAGTGACTGAAAGGGAATTCCACTGCTAATACACAGTGTGCTGACGATTGAGGCCTGGACTCAGGACAGCACGCAGGCAGAAGCGAAAGCTGAGCTCTGCGTCCAGCCTGAAGACCAGTACACTTTTCACACTTAACTCTGTTGGGATGTGCAAGAGCCATGGTCACCGAGGCCTACCTAAGGTACTGAAATACTTCCCCAGTTCAGCCTAGGCAGAGGACTCTGTTGCCAAAGGATCTCCATGGAAGGGCCCTGTGGGTTCCGTGTGTTTCCTTGAGGGAGTCAGAAACGACTGAGGGTAACTATAGGAGCTCATGGTTGAAAGCAGGCTACCCTGGCAAAACCTTATTTTCCTCCGCGGTAGGCGAGACAGTTGCGGTTTGAAAGCTGCCTGAAAAACACTCCTGCTGCCCATCTTCTCTTTGCTGCCTGAAGGCGTCACCAAAGTACTATGAGTGTACTCGTATGAGGCATGCTGTCTCAGTTCCTTGCTGGAAGCTCCTCCAGGAGCACTCTGGAACTTACCAGCCAAAGAAATGGCACCCCAGGCCTCATGGAAAAGTCCAGATGTCTCCCATTGCAAGCTTAGTTGTGCCATAGTAGCGAAGAAGCATGTGTTAAAGGAAAGCTGCAACACGGTTACATATTTCGACTCGTTGGGCACTCACGTTCTTTGTAACATCTGTGAAGGGGCACTGAACGCCGCCAACTCTTCTCTTGCCTTTGAGTCCCAGGAGGCAAACGGGTTCGTTTGCTTTAACGCTGTGAATGTGCAGCGGTAATGGCAAAGCCCTGCCCGGATCGCTCGACAGCTCTCGTTTGTACAGCATTCAAACGGCCTCAGGAACGCCGTTCTAAGCAGCCTTACATTCCATGCTGGTGTGCCCAAGGAGGAATTTGGATTCTTCTGAGAAACACCACTGTGCCTCACTAATGAAACCTGTGAAAACCCAAAGGACCTCTCCCTACGGCAGTCGGAAGCTAGATGTTGAGTTCCAGACTGAAAACACCGGACAGCTTTCCCTGTGTCTTTGTTGGAATTCTGGGACCATCCAGATTCACAAGGCCCAACTTTTGCACGGCGGGGGAATGCTCTTGTGCATGTACAGCAGTCCCCACGTGAAAACCTTTCTTAGCAGATGGAGGCAGTCTTTCCCTTGTACTAGGTAGCTAGGCAGAATCATCAGATAAACATGCTTTGTCATCGAGCTTGAAAGTGGGACACTGATGGGAAAGTTCACATTTTCCCGCTTTGCAAGCGACTTGCTTTTGGCTTCAAAGCTGCCTGAACAGCACTAGCGGCCCACCTTCTCTTCACTGCAGGACTTTCGCTGTGGGCCAAGGCTGCGTTCTCTCAATGCCAAAAATGTGCTGACAATTCCCTTCTAGAAACTCATCCTACTGCACTCCAAATTCAGCTCCGGCCAATGAAAGGTGACCTAAGGCCACAAGGTAAGATCCAGTGTTTCATATCAGCAGAGCTGGGTGTGCATTGTATCCACGAAACCATACTCTGAAATGGAGTGCCTTAACTCTGCTATGCCCCTGGCGACACATAGGACAGTGGATCGTGCACCCATTTCGCATGATGACCACTGTGTGCCTGAAGAGCGTCCTCTGGCTTCTGAGGAACCCTAGGCGAAATAGGCCCCTGGGAAGCACTCTTCCCATTCATAGCAAGGGAAAAGTACTGCTTTCTGGGTTGCCAAGGAAGAGTGTCCCAGTCGTCAAAGAGCCTCGCGAAAGCAGTGCTGGGCAGACTCTGTTGGCAAGTCGACTGGCCTCAGTGACTGAAAGGGAATTCCACTGCTAATACACAGTGTGCTGACGATTGAGGCCTGGACTCAGGACAGCACGCAGGCAGAAGCGAAAGCTGAGCTCTGCGTCCAGCCTGAAGACCAGTACACTTTTCACACTTAACTCTGTTGGGATGTGCAAGAGCCATGGTCACCGAGGCCTACCTAAGGTACTGAAATACTTCCCCAGTTCAGCCTAGGCAGAGGACTCTGTTGCCAAAGGATCTCCATGGAAGGGCCCTGTGGGTTCCGTGTGTTTCCTTGAGGGAGTCAGAAACGACTGAGGGTAACTATAGGAGCTCATGGTTGAAAGCAGGCTACCCTGGCAAAACCTTATTTTCCTCCGCGGTAGGCGAGACAGTTGCGGTTTGAAAGCTGCCTGAAAAACACTCCTGCTGCCCATCTTCTCTTTGCTGCCTGAAGGCGTCACCAAAGTACTATGAGTGTACTCGTATGAGGCATGCTGTCTCAGTTCCTTGCTGGAAGCTCCTCCAGGAGCACTCTGGAACTTACCAGCCAAAGAAATGGCACCCCAGGCCTCATGGAAAAGTCCAGATGTCTCCCATTGCAAGCTTAGTTGTGCCATAGTAGCGAAGAAGCATGTGTTAAAGGAAAGCTGCAACACGGTTACATATTTCGACTCGTTGGGCACTCACGTTCTTTGTAACATCTGTGAAGGGGCACTGAACGCCGCCAACTCTTCTCTTGCCTTTGAGTCCCAGGAGGCAAACGGGTTCGTTTGCTTTAACGCTGTGAATGTGCAGCGGTAATGGCAAAGCCCTGCCCGGATCGCTCGACAGCTCTCGTTTGTACAGCATTCAAACGGCCTCAGGAACGCCGTTCTAAGCAGCCTTACATTCCATGCTGGTGTGCCCAAGGAGGAATTTGGATTCTTCTGAGAAACACCACTGTGCCTCACTAATGAAACCTGTGAAAACCCAAAGGACCTCTCCCTACGGCAGTCGGAAGCTAGATGTTGAGTTCCAGACTGAAAACACCGGACAGCTTTCCCTGTGTCTTTGTTGGAATTCTGGGACCATCCAGATTCACAAGGCCCAACTTTTGCACGGCGGGGGAATGCTCTTGTGCATGTACAGCAGTCCCCACGTGAAAACCTTTCTTAGCAGATGGAGGCAGTCTTTCCCTTGTACTAGGTAGCTAGGCAGAATCATCAGATAAACATGCTTTGTCATCGAGCTTGAAAGTGGGACACTGATGGGAAAGTTCACATTTTCCCGCTTTGCAAGCGACTTGCTTTTGGCTTCAAAGCTGCCTGAACAGCACTAGCGGCCCACCTTCTCTTCACTGCAGGACTTTCGCTGTGGGCCAAGGCTGCGTTCTCTCAATGCCAAAAATGTGCTGACAATTCCCTTCTAGAAACTCATCCTACTGCACTCCAAATTCAGCTCCGGCCAATGAAAGGTGACCTAAGGCCACAAGGTAAGATCCAGTGTTTCATATCAGCAGAGCTGGGTGTGCATTGTATCCACGAAACCATACTCTGAAATGGAGTGCCTTAACTCTGCTATGCCCCTGGCGACACATAGGACAGTGGATCGTGCACCCATTTCGCATGATGACCACTGTGTGCCTGAAGAGCGTCCTCTGGCTTCTGAGGAACCCTAGGCGAAATAGGCCCCTGGGAAGCACTCTTCCCATTCATAGCAAGGGAAAAGTACTGCTTTCTGGGTTGCCAAGGAAGAGTGTCCCAGTCGTCAAAGAGCCTCGCGAAAGCAGTGCTGGGCAGACTCTGTTTGCAAGTCGACTGGCCTCAGTGACTGAAAGGGAATTCCACTGCTAATACACAGTGTGCTGACGATTGAGGCCTGGACTCAGGACAGCACGCAGGCAGAAGCGAAAGCTGAGCTCTGCGTCCAGCCTGAAGACCAGTACACTTTTCACACTTAACTCTGTTGGGATGTGCAAGAGCCATGGTCACCGAGGCCTACCTAAGGTACTGAAATACTTCCCCAGTTCAGCCTAGGCAGAGGACTCTGTTGCCAAAGGATCTCCATGGAAGGGCCCTGTGGGTTCCGTGTGTTTCCTTGAGGGAGTCAGAAACGACTGAGGGTAACTATAGGAGCTCATGGTTGAAAGCAGGCTACCCTGGCAAAACCTTATTTTCCTCCGCGGTAGGCGAGACAGTTGCGGTTTGAAAGCTGCCTGAAAAACACTCCTGCTGCCCATCTTCTCTTTGCTGCCTGAAGGCGTCACCAAAGTACTATGAGTGTACTCGTATGAGGCATGCTGTCTCAGTTCCTTGCTGGAAGCTCCTCCAGGAGCACTCTGGAACTTACCAGCCAAAGAAATGGCACCCCAGGCCTCATGGAAAAGTCCAGATGTCTCCCATTGCAAGCTTAGTTGTGCCATAGTAGCGAAGAAGCATGTGTTAAAGGAAAGCTGCAACACGGTTACATATTTCGACTCGTTGGGCACTCACGTTCTTTGTAACATCTGTGAAGGGGCACTGAACGCCGCCAACTCTTCTCTTGCCTTTGAGTCCCAGGAGGCAAACGGGTTCGTTTGCTTTAACGCTGTGAATGTGCAGCGGTAATGGCAAAGCCCTGCCCGGATCGCTCGACAGCTCTCGTTTGTACAGCATTCAAACGGCCTCAGGAACGCCGTTCTAAGCAGCCTTACATTCCATGCTGGTGTGCCCAAGGAGGAATTTGGATTCTTCTGAGAAACACCACTGTGCCTCACTAATGAAACCTGTGAAAACCCAAAGGACCTCTCCCTACGGCAGTCGGAAGCTAGATGTTGAGTTCCAGACTGAAAACACCGGACAGCTTTCCCTGTGTCTTTGTTGGAATTCTGGGACCATCCAGATTCACAAGGCCTAACTTTTGCACGGCGGGGGAATGCTCTTGTGCATGTACAGCAGTCCCCACGTGAAAACCTTTCTTAGCAGATGGAGGCAGTCTTTCCCTTGTACTAGGTAGCTAGGCAGAATCATCAGATAAACATGCTTTGTCATCGAGCTTGAAAGTGGGACACTGATGGGAAAGTTCACATTTTCCCGCTTTGCAAGCGACTTGCTTTTGGCTTCAAAGCTGCCTGAACAGCACTAGCGGCCCACCTTCTCTTCACTGCAGGACTTTCGCTGTGGGCCAAGGCTGCGTTCTCTCAATGCCAAAAATGTGCTGACAATTCCCTTCTAGAAACTCATCCTACTGCACTCCAAATTCAGCTCCGGCCAATGAAAGGTGACCTAAGGCCACAAGGTAAGATCCAGTGTTTCATATCAGCAGAGCTGGGTGTGCATTGTATCCACGAAACCATACTCTGAAATGGAGTGCCTTAACTCTGCTATGCCCCTGGCGACACATAGGACAGTGGATCGTGCACCCATTTCGCATGATGACCACTGTGTGCCTGAAGAGCGTCCTCTGGCTTCTGAGGAACCCTAGGCGAAATAGGCCCCTGGGAAGCACTCTTCCCATTCATAGCAAGGGAAAAGTACTGCTTTCTGGGTTGCCAAGGAAGAGTGTCCCAGTCGTCAAAGAGCCTCGCGAAAGCAGTGCTGGGCAGACTCTGTTTGCAAGTCGACTGGCCTCAGTGACTGAAAGGGAATTCCACTGCTAATACACAGTGTGCTGACGATTGAGGCCTGGACTCAGGACAGCACGCAGGCAGAAGCGAAAGCTGAGCTCTGCGTCCAGCCTGAAGACCAGTACACTTTTCACACTTAACTCTGTTGGGATGTGCAAGAGCCATGGTCACCGAGGCCTACCTAAGGTACTGAAATACTTCCCCAGTTCAGCCTAGGCAGAGGACTCTGTTGCCAAAGGATCTCCATGGAAGGGCCCTGTGGGTTCCGTGTGTTTCCTTGAGGGAGTCAGAAACGACTGAGGGTAACTATAGGAGCTCATGGTTGAAAGCAGGCTACCCTGGCAAAACCTTATTTTCCTCCGCGGTAGGCGAGACAGTTGCGGTTTGAAAGCTGCCTGAAAAACACTCCTGCTGCCCATCTTCTCTTTGCTGCCTGAAGGCGTCACCAAAGTACTATGAGTGTACTCGTATGAGGCATGCTGTCTCAGTTCCTTGCTGGAAGCTCCTCCAGGAGCACTCTGGAACTTACCAGCCAAAGAAATGGCACCCCAGGCCTCATGGAAAAGTCCAGATGTCTCCCATTGCAAGCTTAGTTGTGCCATAGTAGCGAAGAAGCATGTGTTAAAGGAAAGCTGCAACACGGTTACATATTTCGACTCGTTGGGCACTCACGTTCTTTGTAACATCTGTGAAGGGGCACTGAACGCCGCCAACTCTTCTCTTGCCTTTGAGTCCCAGGAGGCAAACGGGTTCGTTTGCTTTAACGCTGTGAATGTGCAGCGGTAATGGCAAAGCCCTGCCCGGATCGCTCGACAGCTCTCGTTTGTACAGCATTCAAACGGCCTCAGGAACGCCGTTCTAAGCAGCCTTACATTCCATGCTGGTGTGCCCAAGGAGGAATTTGGATTCTTCTGAGAAACACCACTGTGCCTCACTAATGAAACCTGTGAAAACCCAAAGGACCTCTCCCTACGGCAGTCGGAAGCTAGATGTTGAGTTCCTGACTGAAAACACCGGACAGCTTTCCCTGTGTCTTTGTTGGAATTCTGGGACCATCCAGATTCACAAGGCCTAACTTTTGCACGGCGGGGGAATGCTCTTGTGCATGTACAGCAGTCCCCACGTGAAAACCTTTCTTAGCAGATGGAGGCAGTCTTTCCCTTGTACTAGGTAGCTAGGCAGAATCATCAGATAAACATGCTTTGTCATCGAGCTTGAAAGTGGGACACTGATGGGAAAGTTCACATTTTCCCGCTTTGCAAGCGACTTGCTTTTGGCTTCAAAGCTGCCTGAACAGCACTAGCGGCCCACCTTCTCTTCACTGCAGGACTTTCGCTGTGGGCCAAGGCTGCGTTCTCTCAATGCCAAAAATGTGCTGACAATTCCCTTCTAGAAACTCATCCTACTGCACTCCAAATTCAGCTCCGGCCAATGAAAGGTGACCTAAGGCCACAAGGTAAGATCCAGTGTTTCATATCAGCAGAGCTGGGTGTGCATTGTATCCACGAAACCATACTCTGAAATGGAGTGCCTTAACTCTGCTATGCCCCTGGCGACACATAGGACAGTGGATCGTGCACCCATTTCGCATGATGACCACTGTGTGCCTGAAGAGCGTCCTCTGGCTTCTGAGGAACCCTAGGCGAAATAGGCCCCTGGGAAGCACTCTTCCCATTCATAGCAAGGGAAAAGTACTGCTTTCTGGGTTGCCAAGGAAGAGTGTCCCAGTCGTCAAAGAGCCTCGCGAAAGCAGTGCTGGGCAGACTCTGTTTGCAAGTCGACTGGCCTCAGTGACTGAAAGGGAATTCCACTGCTAATACACAGTGTGCTGACGATTGAGGCCTGGACTCAGGACAGCACGCAGGCAGAAGCGAAAGCTGAGCTCTGCGTCCAGCCTGAAGACCAGTACACTTTTCACACTTAACTCTGTTGGGATGTGCAAGAGCCATGGTCACCGAGGCCTACCTAAGGTACTGAAATACTTCCCCAGTTCAGCCTAGGCAGAGGACTCTGTTGCCAAAGGATCTCCATGGAAGGGCCCTGTGAGTTCCGTGTGTTTCCTTGAGGGAGTCAGAAACGACTGAGGGTAACTATAGGAGCTCATGGTTGAAAGCAGGCTACCCTGGCAAAACCTTATTTTCCTCCGCGGTAGGCGAGACAGTTGCGGTTTGAAAGCTGCCTGAAAAACACTCCTGCTGCCCATCTTCTCTTTGCTGCCTGAAGGCGTCACCAAAGTACTATGAGTGTACTCGTATGAGGCATGCTGTCTCAGTTCCTTGCTGGAAGCTCCTCCAGGAGCACTCTGGAACTTACCAGCCAAAGAAATGGCACCCCAGGCCTCATGGAAAAGTCCAGATGTCTCCCATTGCAAGCTTAGTTGTGCCATAGTAGCGAAGAAGCATGTGTTAAAGGAAAGCTGCAACACGGTTACATATTTCGACTCGTTGGGCACTCACGTTCTTTGTAACATCTGTGAAGGGGCACTGAACGCCGCCAACTCTTCTCTTGCCTTTGAGTCCCAGGAGGCAAACGGGTTCGTTTGCTTTAACGCTGTGAATGTGCAGCGGTAATGGCAAAGCCCTGCCCGGATCGCTCGACAGCTCTCGTTTGTACAGCATTCAAACGGCCTCAGGAACGCCGTTCTAAGCAGCCTTACATTCCATGCTGGTGTGCCCAAGGAGGAATTTGGATTCTTCTGAGAAACACCACTGTGCCTCACTAATGAAACCTGTGAAAACCCAAAGGACCTCTCCCTACGGCAGTCGGAAGCTAGATGTTGAGTTCCAGACTGAAAACACCGGACAGCTTTCCCTGTGTCTTTGTTGGAATTCTGGGACCATCCAGATTCACAAGGCCTAACTTTTGCACGGCGGGGGAATGCTCTTGTGCATGTACAGCAGTCCCCACGTGAAAACCTTTCTTAGCAGATGGAGGCAGTCTTTCCCTTGTACTAGGTAGCTAGGCAGAATCATCAGATAAACATGCTTTGTCATCGAGCTTGAAAGTGGGACACTGATGGGAAAGTTCACATTTTCCCGCTTTGCAAGCGACTTGCTTTTGGCTTCAAAGCTGCCTGAACAGCACTAGCGGCCCACCTTCTCTTCACTGCAGGACTTTCGCTGTGGGCCAAGGCTGCGTTCTCTCAATGCCAAAAATGTGCTGACAATTCCCTTCTAGAAACTCATCCTACTGCACTCCAAATTCAGCTCCGGCCAATGAAAGGTGACCTAAGGCCACAAGGTAAGATCCAGTGTTTCATATCAGCAGAGCTGGGTGTGCATTGTATCCACGAAACCATACTCTGAAATGGAGTGCCTTAACTCTGCTATGCCCCTGGCGACACATAGGACAGTGGATCGTGCACCCATTTCGCATGATGACCACTGTGTGCCTGAAGAGCGTCCTCTGGCTTCTGAGGAACCCTAGGCGAAATAGGCCCCTGGGAAGCACTCTTCCCATTCATAGCAAGGGAAAAGTACTGCTTTCTGGGTTGCCAAGGAAGAGTGTCCCAGTCGTCAAAGAGCCTCGCGAAAGCAGTGCTGGGCAGACTCTGTTTGCAAGTCGACTGGCCTCAGTGACTGAAAGGGAATTCCACTGCTAATACACAGTGTGCTGACGATTGAGGCCTGGACTCAGGACAGCACGCAGGCAGAAGCGAAAGCTGAGCTCTGCGTCCAGCCTGAAGACCAGTACACTTTTCACACTTAACTCTGTTGGGATGTGCAAGAGCCATGGTCACCGAGGCCTACCTAAGGTACTGAAATACTTCCCCAGTTCAGCCTAGGCAGAGGACTCTGTTGCCAAAGGATCTCCATGGAAGGGCCCTGTGAGTTCCGTGTGTTTCCTTGAGGGAGTCAGAAACGACTGAGGGTAACTATAGGAGCTCATGGTTGAAAGCAGGCTACCCTGGCAAAACCTTATTTTCCTCCGCGGTAGGCGAGACAGTTGCGGTTTGAAAGCTGCCTGAAAAACACTCCTGCTGCCCATCTTCTCTTTGCTGCCTGAAGGCGTCACCAAAGTACTATGAGTGTACTCGTATGAGGCATGCTGTCTCAGTTCCTTGCTGGAAGCTCCTCCAGGAGCACTCTGGAACTTACCAGCCAAAGAAATGGCACCCCAGGCCTCATGGAAAAGTCCAGATGTCTCCCATTGCAAGCTTAGTTGTGCCATAGTAGCGAAGAAGCATGTGTTAAAGGAAAGCTGCAACACGGTTACATATTTCGACTCGTTGGGCACTCACGTTCTTTGTAACATCTGTGAAGGGGCACTGAACGCCGCCAACTCTTCTCTTGCCTTTGAGTCCCAGGAGGCAAACGGGTTCGTTTGCTTTAACGCTGTGAATGTGCAGCGGTAATGGCAAAGCCCTGCCCGGATCGCTCGACAGCTCTCGTTTGTACAGCATTCAAACGGCCTCAGGAACGCCGTTCTAAGCAGCCTTACATTCCATGCTGGTGTGCCCAAGGAGGAATTTGGATTCTTCTGAGAAACACCACTGTGCCTCACTAATGAAACCTGTGAAAACCCAAAGGACCTCTCCCTACGGCAGTCGGAAGCTAGATGTTGAGTTCCAGACTGAAAACACCGGACAGCTTTCCCTGTGTCTTTGTTGGAATTCTGGGACCATCCAGATTCACAAGGCCTAACTTTTGCACGGCGGGGGAATGCTCTTGTGCATGTACAGCAGTCCCCACGTGAAAACCTTTCTTAGCAGATGGAGGCAGTCTTTCCCTTGTACTAGGTAGCTAGGCAGAATCATCAGATAAACATGCTTTGTCATCGAGCTTGAAAGTGGGACACTGATGGGAAAGTTCACATTTTCCCGCTTTGCAAGCGACTTGCTTTTGGCTTCAAAGCTGCCTGAACAGCACTAGCGGCCCACCTTCTCTTCACTGCAGGACTTTCGCTGTGGGCCAAGGCTGCGTTCTCTCAATGCCAAAAATGTGCTGACAATTCCCTTCTAGAAACTCATCCTACTGCACTCCAAATTCAGCTCCGGCCAATGAAAGGTGACCTAAGGCCACAAGGTAAGATCCAGTGTTTCATATCAGCAGAGCTGGGTGTGCATTGTATCCACGAAACCATACTCTGAAATGGAGTGCCTTAACTCTGCTATGCCCCTGGCGACACATAGGACAGTGGATCGTGCACCCATTTCGCATGATGACCACTGTGTGCCTGAAGAGCGTCCTCTGGCTTCTGAGGAACCCTAGGCGAAATAGGCCCCTGGGAAGCACTCTTCCCATTCATAGCAAGGGAAAAGTACTGCTTTCTGGGTTGCCAAGGAAGAGTGTCCCAGTCGTCAAAGAGCCTCGCGAAAGCAGTGCTGGGCAGACTCTGTTTGCAAGTCGACTGGCCTCAGTGACTGAAAGGGAATTCCACTGCTAATACACAGTGTGCTGACGATTGAGGCCTGGACTCAGGACAGCACGCAGGCAGAAGCGAAAGCTGAGCTCTGCGTCCAGCCTGAAGACCAGTACACTTTTCACACTTAACTCTGTTGGGATGTGCAAGAGCCATGGTCACCGAGGCCTACCTAAGGTACTGAAATACTTCCCCAGTTCAGCCTAGGCAGAGGACTCTGTTGCCAAAGGATCTCCATGGAAGGGCCCTGTGAGTTCCGTGTGTTTCCTTGAGGGAGTCAGAAACGACTGAGGGTAACTATAGGAGCTCATGGTTGAAAGCAGGCTACCCTGGCAAAACCTTATTTTCCTCCGCGGTAGGAGAGACAGTTGCGGTTTGAAAGCTGCCTGAAAAACACTCCTGCTGCCCATCTTCTCTTTGCTGCCTGAAGGCGTCACCAAAGTACTATGAGTGTACTCGTATGAGGCATGCTGTCTCAGTTCCTTGCTGGAAGCTCCTCCAGGAGCACTCTGGAACTTACCAGCCAAAGAAATGGCACCCCAGGCCTCATGGAAAAGTCCAGATGTCTCCCATTGCAAGCTTAGTTGTGCCATAGTAGCGAAGAAGCATGTGTTAAAGGAAAGCTGCAACACGGTTACATATTTCGACTCGTTGGGCACTCACGTTCTTTGTAACATCTGTGAAGGGGCACTGAACGCCGCCAACTCTTCTCTTGCCTTTGAGTCCCAGGAGGCAAACGGGTTCGTTTGCTTTAACGCTGTGAATGTGCAGCGGTAATGGCAAAGCCCTGCCCGGATCGCTCGACAGCTCTCGTTTGTACAGCATTCAAACGGCCTCAGGAACGCCGTTCTAAGCAGCCTTACATTCCATGCTGGTGTGCCCAAGGAGGAATTTGGATTCTTCTGAGAAACACCACTGTGCCTCACTAATGAAACCTGTGAAAACCCAAAGGACCTCTCCCTACGGCAGTCGGAAGCTAGATGTTGAGTTCCAGACTGAAAACACCGGACAGCTTTCCCTGTGTCTTTGTTGGAATTCTGGGACCATCCAGATTCACAAGGCCTAACTTTTGCACGGCGGGGGAATGCTCTTGTGCATGTACAGCAGTCCCCACGTGAAAACCTTTCTTAGCAGATGGAGGCAGTCTTTCCCTTGTACTAGGTAGCTAGGCAGAATCATCAGATAAACATGCTTTGTCATCGAGCTTGAAAGTGGGACACTGATGGGAAAGTTCACATTTTCCCGCTTTGCAAGCGACTTGCTTTTGGCTTCAAAGCTGCCTGAACAGCACTAGCGGCCCACCTTCTCTTCACTGCAGGACTTTCGCTGTGGGCCAAGGCTGCGTTCTCTCAATGCCAAAAATGTGCTGACAATTCCCTTCTAGAAACTCATCCTACTGCACTCCAAATTCAGCTCCGGCCAATGAAAGGTGACCTAAGGCCACAAGGTAAGATCCAGTGTTTCATATCAGCAGAGCTGGGTGTGCATTGTATCCACGAAACCATACTCTGAAATGGAGTGCCTTAACTCTGCTATGCCCCTGGCGACACATAGGACAGTGGATCGTGCACCCATTTCGCATGATGACCACTGTGTGCCTGAAGAGCGTCCTCTGGCTTCTGAGGAACCCTAGGCGAAATAGGCCCCTGGGAAGCACTCTTCCCATTCATAGCAAGGGAAAAGTACTGCTTTCTGGGTTGCCAAGGAAGAGTGTCCCAGTCGTCAAAGAGCCTCGCGAAAGCAGTGCTGGGCAGACTCTGTTTGCAAGTCGACTGGCCTCAGTGACTGAAAGGGAATTCCACTGCTAATACACAGTGTGCTGACGATTGAGGCCTGGACTCAGGACAGCACGCAGGCAGAAGCGAAAGCTGAGCTCTGCGTCCAGCCTGAAGACCAGTACACTTTTCACACTTAACTCTGTTGGGATGTGCAAGAGCCATGGTCACCGAGGCCTACCTAAGGTACTGAAATACTTCCCCAGTTCAGCCTAGGCAGAGGACTCTGTTGCCAAAGGATCTCCATGGAAGGGCCCTGTGAGTTCCGTGTGTTTCCTTGAGGGAGTCAGAAACGACTGAGGGTAACTATAGGAGCTCATGGTTGAAAGCAGGCTACCCTGGCAAAACCTTATTTTCCTCCGCGGTAGGAGAGACAGTTGCGGTTTGAAAGCTGCCTGAAAAACACTCCTGCTGCCCATCTTCTCTTTGCTGCCTGAAGGCGTCACCAAAGTACTATGAGTGTACTCGTATGAGGCATGCTGTCTCAGTTCCTTGCTGGAAGCTCCTCCAGGAGCACTCTGGAACTTACCAGCCAAAGAAATGGCACCCCAGGCCTCATGGAAAAGTCCAGATGTCTCCCATTGCAAGCTTAGTTGTGCCATAGTAGCGAAGAAGCATGTGTTAAAGGAAAGCTGCAACACGGTTACATATTTCGACTCGTTGGGCACTCACGTTCTTTGTAACATCTGTGAAGGGGCACTGAACGCCGCCAACTCTTCTCTTGCCTTTGAGTCCCAGGAGGCAAACGGGTTCGTTTGCTTTAACGCTGTGAATGTGCAGCGGTAATGGCAAAGCCCTGCCCGGATCGCTCGACAGCTCTCGTTTGTACAGCATTCAAACGGCCTCAGGAACGCCGTTCTAAGCAGCCTTACATTCCATGCTGGTGTGCCCAAGGAGGAATTTGGATTCTTCTGAGAAACACCACTGTGCCTCACTAATGAAACCTGTGAAAACCCAAAGGACCTCTCCCTACGGCAGTCGGAAGCTAGATGTTGAGTTCCAGACTGAAAACACCGGACAGCTTTCCCTGTGTCTTTGTTGGAATTCTGGGACCATCCAGATTCACAAGGCCTAACTTTTGCACGGCGGGGGAATGCTCTTGTGCATGTACAGCAGTCCCCACGTGAAAACCTTTCTTAGCAGATGGAGGCAGTCTTTCCCTTGTACTAGGTAGCTAGGCAGAATCATCAGATAAACATGCTTTGTCATCGAGCTTGAAAGTGGGACACTGATGGGAAAGTTCACATTTTCCCGCTTTGCAAGCGACTTGCTTTTGGCTTCAAAGCTGCCTGAACAGCACTAGCGGCCCACCTTCTCTTCACTGCAGGACTTTCGCTGTGGGCCAAGGCTGCGTTCTCTCAATGCCAAAAATGTGCTGACAATTCCCTTCTAGAAACTCATCCTACTGCACTCCAAATTCAGCTCCGGCCAATGAAAGGTGACCTAAGGCCACAAGGTAAGATCCAGTGTTTCATATCAGCAGAGCTGGGTGTGCATTGTATCCACGAAACCATACTCTGAAATGGAGTGCCTTAACTCTGCTATGCCCCTGGCGACACATAGGACAGTGGATCGTGCACCCATTTCGCATGATGACCACTGTGTGCCTGAAGAGCGTCCTCTGGCTTCTGAGGAACCCTAGGCGAAATAGGCCCCTGGGAAGCACTCTTCCCATTCATAGCAAGGGAAAAGTACTGCTTTCTGGGTTGCCAAGGAAGAGTGTCCCAGTCGTCAAAGAGCCTCGCGAAAGCAGTGCTGGGCAGACTCTGTTGGCAAGTCGACTGGCCTCAGTGACTGAAAGGGAATTCCACTGCTAATACACAGTGTGCTGACGATTGAGGCCTGGACTCAGGACAGCACGCAGGCAGAAGCGAAAGCTGAGCTCTGCGTCCAGCCTGAAGACCAGTACACTTTTCACACTTAACTCTGTTGGGATGTGCAAGAGCCATGGTCACCGAGGCCTACCTAAGGTACTGAAATACTTCCCCAGTTCAGCCTAGGCAGAGGACTCTGTTGCCAAAGGATCTCCATGGAAGGGCCCTGTGAGTTCCGTGTGTTTCCTTGAGGGAGTCAGAAACGACTGAGGGTAACTATAGGAGCTCATGGTTGAAAGCAGGCTACCCTGGCAAAACCTTATTTTCCTCCGCGGTAGGCGAGACAGTTGCGGTTTGAAAGCTGCCTGAAAAACACTCCTGCTGCCCATCTTCTCTTTGCTGCCTGAAGGCGTCACCAAAGTACTATGAGTGTACTCGTATGAGGCATGCTGTCTCAGTTCCTTGCTGGAAGCTCCTCCAGGAGCACTCTGGAACTTACCAGCCAAAGAAATGGCACCCCAGGCCTCATGGAAAAGTCCAGATGTCTCCCATTGCAAGCTTAGTTGTGCCATAGTAGCGAAGAAGCATGTGTTAAAGGAAAGCTGCAACACGGTTACATATTTCGACTCGTTGGGCACTCACGTTCTTTGTAACATCTGTGAAGGGGCACTGAACGCCGCCAACTCTTCTCTTGCCTTTGAGTCCCAGGAGGCAAACGGGTTCGTTTGCTTTAACGCTGTGAATGTGCAGCGGTAATGGCAAAGCCCTGCCCGGATCGCTCGACAGCTCTCGTTTGTACAGCATTCAAACGGCCTCAGGAACGCCGTTCTAAGCAGCCTTACATTCCATGCTGGTGTGCCCAAGGAGGAATTTGGATTCTTCTGAGAAACACCACTGTGCCTCACTAATGAAACCTGTGAAAACCCAAAGGACCTCTCCCTACGGCAGTCGGAAGCTAGATGTTGAGTTCCAGACTGAAAACACCGGACAGCTTTCCCTGTGTCTTTGTTGGAATTCTGGGACCATCCAGATTCACAAGGCCTAACTTTTGCACGGCGGGGGAATGCTCTTGTGCATGTACAGCAGTCCCCACGTGAAAACCTTTCTTAGCAGATGGAGGCAGTCTTTCCCTTGTACTAGGTAGCTAGGCAGAATCATCAGATAAACATGCTTTGTCATCGAGCTTGAAAGTGGGACACTGATGGGAAAGTTCACATTTTCCCGCTTTGCAAGCGACTTGCTTTTGGCTTCAAAGCTGCCTGAACAGCACTAGCGGCCCACCTTCTCTTCACTGCAGGACTTTCGCTGTGGGCCAAGGCTGCGTTCTCTCAATGCCAAAAATGTGCTGACAATTCCCTTCTAGAAACTCATCCTACTGCACTCCAAATTCAGCTCCGGCCAATGAAAGGTGACCTAAGGCCACAAGGTAAGATCCAGTGTTTCATATCAGCAGAGCTGGGTGTGCATTGTATCCACGAAACCATACTCTGAAATGGAGTGCCTTAACTCTGCTATGCCCCTGGCGACACATAGGACAGTGGATCGTGCACCCATTTCGCATGATGACCACTGTGTGCCTGAAGAGCGTCCTCTGGCTTCTGAGGAACCCTAGGCGAAATAGGCCCCTGGGAAGCACTCTTCCCATTCATAGCAAGGGAAAAGTACTGCTTTCTGGGTTGCCAAGGAAGAGTGTCCCAGTCGTCAAAGAGCCTCGCGAAAGCAGTGCTGGGCAGACTCTGTTGGCAAGTCGACTGGCCTCAGTGACTGAAAGGGAATTCCACTGCTAATACACAGTGTGCTGACGATTGAGGCCTGGACTCAGGACAGCACGCAGGCAGAAGCGAAAGCTGAGCTCTGCGTCCAGCCTGAAGACCAGTACACTTTTCACACTTAACTCTGTTGGGATGTGCAAGAGCCATGGTCACCGAGGCCTACCTAAGGTACTGAAATACTTCCCCAGTTCAGCCTAGGCAGAGGACTCTGTTGCCAAAGGATCTCCATGGAAGGGCCCTGTGAGTTCCGTGTGTTTCCTTGAGGGAGTCAGAAACGACTGAGGGTAACTATAGGAGCTCATGGTTGAAAGCAGGCTACCCTGGCAAAACCTTATTTTCCTCCGCGGTAGGAGAGACAGTTGCGGTTTGAAAGCTGCCTGAAAAACACTCCTGCTGCCCATCTTCTCTTTGCTGCCTGAAGGCGTCACCAAAGTACTATGAGTGTACTCGTATGAGGCATGCTGTCTCAGTTCCTTGCTGGAAGCTCCTCCAGGAGCACTCTGGAACTTACCAGCCAAAGAAATGGCACCCCAGGCCTCATGGAAAAGTCCAGATGTCTCCCATTGCAAGCTTAGTTGTGCCATAGTAGCGAAGAAGCATGTGTTAAAGGAAAGCTGCAACACGGTTACATATTTCGACTCGTTGGGCACTCACGTTCTTTGTAACATCTGTGAAGGGGCACTGAACGCCGCCAACTCTTCTCTTGCCTTTGAGTCCCAGGAGGCAAACGGGTTCGTTTGCTTTAACGCTGTGAATGTGCAGCGGTAATGGCAAAGCCCTGCCCGGATCGCTCGACAGCTCTCGTTTGTACAGCATTCAAACGGCCTCAGGAACGCCGTTCTAAGCAGCCTTACATTCCATGCTGGTGTGCCCAAGGAGGAATTTGGATTCTTCTGAGAAACACCACTGTGCCTCACTAATGAAACCTGTGAAAACCCAAAGGACCTCTCCCTACGGCAGTCGGAAGCTAGATGTTGAGTTCCTGACTGAAAACACCGGACAGCTTTCCCTGTGTCTTTGTTGGAATTCTGGGACCATCCAGATTCACAAGGCCTAACTTTTGCACGGCGGGGGAATGCTCTTGTGCATGTACAGCATTCCCCACGTGAAAACCTTTCTTAGCAGATGGAGGCAGTCTTTCCCTTGTACTAGGTAGCTAGGCAGAATCATCAGATAAACATGCTTTGTCATCGAGCTTGAAAGTGGGACACTGATGGGAAAGTTCACATTTTCCCGCTTTGCAAGCGACTTGCTTTTGGCTTCAAAGCTGCCTGAACAGCACTAGCGGCCCACCTTCTCTTCACTGCAGGACTTTCGCTGTGGGCCAAGGCTGCGTTCTCTCAATGCCAAAAATGTGCTGACAATTCCCTTCTGGAAACTCATCCTACTGCACTCCAAATTCAGCTCCGGCCAATGAAAGGTGACCTAAGGCCACAAGGTAAGATCCAGTGTTTCATATCAGCAGAGCTGGGTGTGCATTGTATCCACGAAACCATACTCTGAAATGGAGTGCCTTAACTCTGCTATGCCCCTGGCGACACATAGGACAGTGGATCGTGCACCCATTTCGCATGATGACCACTGTGTGCCTGAAGAGCGTCCTCTGGCTTCTGAGGAACCCTAGGCGAAATAGGCCCCTGGGAAGCACTCTTCCCATTCATAGCAAGGGAAAAGTACTGCTTTCTGGGTTGCCAAGGAAGAGTGTCCCAGTCGTCAAAGAGCCTCGCGAAAGCAGTGCTGGGCAGACTCTGTTGGCAAGTCGACTGGCCTCAGTGACTGAAAGGGAATTCCACTGCTAATACACAGTGTGCTGACGATTGAGGCCTGGACTCAGGACAGCACGCAGGCAGAAGCGAAAGCTGAGCTCTGCGTCCAGCCTGAAGACCAGTACACTTTTCACACTTAACTCTGTTGGGATGTGCAAGAGCCATGGTCACCGAGGCCTACCTAAGGTACTGAAATACTTCCCCAGTTCAGCCTAGGCAGAGGACTCTGTTGCCAAAGGATCTCCATGGAAGGGCCCTGTGAGTTCCGTGTGTTTCCTTGAGGGAGTCAGAAACGACTGAGGGTAACTATAGGAGCTCATGGTTGAAAGCAGGCTACCCTGGCAAAACCTTATTTTCCTCCGCGGTAGGCGAGACAGTTGCGGTTTGAAAGCTGCCTGAAAAACACTCCTGCTGCCCATCTTCTCTTTGCTGCCTGAAGGCGTCACCAAAGTACTATGAGTGTACTCGTATGAGGCATGCTGTCTCAGTTCCTTGCTGGGAGCTCCTCCAGGAGCACTCTGGAACTTACCAGCCAAAGAAATGGCACCCCAGGCCTCATGGAAAAGTCCAGATTTCTCCCATTGCAAGCTTAGTTGTGCCATAGTAGCGAAGAAGCATGTGTTAAAGGAAAGCTGCAACACGGTTACATATTTCGACTCGTTGGGCACTCACGTTCTTTGTAACATCTGTGAAGGGGCACTGAACGCCGCCAACTCTTCTCTTGCCTTTGAGTCCCAGGAGGCAAACGGGTTCGTTTGCTTTAACGCTGTGAATGTGCAGCGGTAATGGCAAAGCCCTGCCCGGATCGCTCGACAGCTCTCGTTTGTACAGCATTCAAACGGCCTCAGGAACGCCGTTCTAAGCAGCCTTACATTCCATGCTGGTGTGCCCAAGGAGGAATTTGGATTCTTCTGAGAAACACCACTGTGCCTCACTAATGAAACCTGTGAAAACCCAAAGGACCTCTCCCTACGGCAGTCGGAAGCTAGATGTTGAGTTCCTGACTGAAAACACCGGACAGCTTTCCCTGTGTCTTTGTTGGAATTCTGGGACCATCCAGATTCACAAGGCCCAACTTTTGCACGGCGGGGGAATGCTCTTGTGCATGTACAGCAGTCCCCACGTGAAAACCTTTCTTAGCAGATGGAGGCAGTCTTTCCCTTGTACTAGGTAGCTAGGCAGAATCATCAGATAAACATGCTTTGTCATCGAGCTTGAAAGTGGGACAATGATGGGAAAGTTCACATTTTCCCGCTTTGCAAGCGACTTGCTTTTGGCTTCAAAGCTGCCTGAACAGCACTAGCGGCCCACCTTCTCTTCACTGCAGGACTTTCGCTGTGGGCCAAGGTTGCGTTCTCTCAATGCCAAAAATGTGCTGACAATTCCCTTCTGGAAACTCATCCTACTGCACTCCAAATTCAGCTCCGGCCAATGAAAGGTGACCTAAGGCCACAAGGTAAGATCCAGTGTTTCATATCAGCAGAGCTGGGTGTGCATTGTATCCACGAAACCATACTCTGAAATGGAGTGCCTTAACTCTGCTATGCCCCTGGCGACACATAGGACAGTGGATCGTGCACCCATTTCGCATGATGACCACTGTGTGCCTGAAGAGCGTCCTCTGGCTTCTGAGGAACCCTAGGCGAAATAGGCCCCTGGGAAGCACTCTTCCCATTCATAGCAAGGGAAAAGTACTGCTTTCTGGGTTGCCAAGGAAGAGTGTCCCAGTCGTCAAAGAGCCTCGCGAAAGCAGTGCTGGGCAGACTCTGTTGGCAAGTCGACTGGCCTCAGTGACTGAAAGGGAATTCCACTGCTAATACACAGTGTGCTGACGATTGAGGCCTGGACTCAGGACAGCATGCAGGCAGAAGCGAAAGCTGAGCTCTGCGTCCAGCCTGAAGACCAGTACACTTTTCACACTTAACTCTGTTGGGATGTGCAAGAGCCATGGTCACCGAGGCCTACCTAAGGTACTGAAATACTTCCCCAGTTCAGCCTAGGCAGAGGACTCTGTTGCCAAAGGATCTCCATGGAAGGGCCCTGTGAGTTCCGTGTGTTTCCTTGAGGGAGTCAGAAACGACTGAGGGTAACTATAGGAGCTCATGGTTGAAAGCAGGCTACCCTGGCAAAACCTTATTTTCCTCCGCGGTAGGCGAGACAGTTGCGGTTTGAAAGCTGCCTGAAAAACACTCCTGCTGCCCATCTTCTCTTTGCTGCCTGAAGGCGTCACCAAAGTACTATGAGTGTACTCGTATGAGGCATGCTGTCTCAGTTCCTTGCTGGGAGCTCCTCCAGGAGCACTCTGGAACTTACCAGCCAAAGAAATGGCACCCCAGGCCTCATGGAAAAGTCCAGATTTCTCCCATTGCAAGCTTAGTTGTGCCATAGTAGCGAAGAAGCATGTGTTAAAGGAAAGCTGCAACACGGTTACATATTTCGACTCGTTGGGCACTCACGTTCTTTGTAACATCTGTGAAGGGGCACTGAACGCCGCCAACTCTTCTCTTGCCTTTGAGTCCCAGGAGGCAAACGGGTTCGTTTGCTTTAACGCTGTGAATGTGCAGCGGTAATGGCAAAGCCCTGCCCGGATCGCTCGACAGCTCTCGTTTGTACAGCATTCAAACGGCCTCAGGAACGCCGTTCTAAGCAGCCTTACATTCCATGCTGGTGTGCCCAAGGAGGAATTTGGATTCTTCTGAGAAACACCACTGTGCCTCACTAATGAAACCTGTGAAAACCCAAAGGACCTCTCCCTACGGCAGTCGGAAGCTAGATGTTGAGTTCCAGACTGAAAACACCGGACAGCTTTCCCTGTGTCTTTGTTGGAATTCTGGGACCATCCAGATTCACAAGGCCTAACTTTTGCACGGCGGGGGAATGCTCTTGTGCATGTACAGCAGTCCCCACGTGAAAACCTTTCTTAGCAGATGGAGGCAGTCTTTCCCTTGTACTAGGTAGCTAGGCAGAATCATCAGATAAACATGCTTTGTCATCGAGCTTGAAAGTGGGACACTGATGGGAAAGTTCACATTTTCCCGCTTTGCAAGCGACTTGCTTTTGGCTTCAAAGCTGCCTGAACAGCACTAGCGGCCCACCTTCTCTTCACTGCAGGACTTTCGCTGTGGGCCAAGGCTGCGTTCTCTCAATGCCAAAAATGTGCTGACAATTCCCTTCTAGAAACTCATCCTACTGCACTCCAAATTCAGCTCCGGCCAATGAAAGGTGACCTAAGGCCACAAGGTAAGATCCAGTGTTTCATATCAGCAGAGCTGGGTGTGCATTGTATCCACGAAACCATACTCTGAAATGGAGTGCCTTAACTCTGCTATGCCCCTGGCGACACATAGGACAGTGGATCGTGCACCCATTTCGCATGATGACCACTGTGTGCCTGAAGAGCGTCCTCTGGCTTCTGAGGAACCCTAGGCGAAATAGGCCCCTGGGAAGCACTCTTCCCATTCATAGCAAGGGAAAAGTACTGCTTTCTGGGTTGCCAAGGAAGAGTGTCCCAGTCGTCAAAGAGCCTCGCGAAAGCAGTGCTGGGCAGACTCTGTTGGCAAGTCGACTGGCCTCAGTGACTGAAAGGGAATTCCACTGCTAATACACAGTGTGCTGACGATTGAGGCCTGGACTCAGGACAGCACGCAGGCAGAAGCGAAAGCTGAGCTCTGCGTCCAGCCTGAAGACCAGTACACTTTTCACACTTAACTCTGTTGGGATGTGCAAGAGCCATGGTCACCGAGGCCTACCTAAGGTACTGAAATACTTCCCCAGTTCAGCCTAGGCAGAGGACTCTGTTGCCAAAGGATCTCCATGGAAGGGCCCTGTGAGTTCCGTGTGTTTCCTTGAGGGAGTCAGAAACGACTGAGGGTAACTATAGGAGCTCATGGTTGAAAGCAGGCTACCCTGGCAAAACCTTATTTTCCTCCGCGGTAGGCGAGACAGTTGCGGTTTGAAAGCTGCCTGAAAAACACTCCTGCTGCCCATCTTCTCTTTGCTGCCTGAAGGCGTCACCAAAGTACTATGAGTGTACTCGTATGAGGCATGCTGTCTCAGTTCCTTGCTGGGAGCTCCTCCAGGAGCACTCTGGAACTTACCAGCCAAAGAAATGGCACCCCAGGCCTCATGGAAAAGTCCAGATTTCTCCCATTGCAAGCTTAGTTGTGCCATAGTAGCGAAGAAGCATGTGTTAAAGGAAAGCTGCAACACGGTTACATATTTCGACTCGTTGGGCACTCACGTTCTTTGTAACATCTGTGAAGGGGCACTGAACGCCGCCAACTCTTCTCTTGCCTTTGAGTCCCAGGAGGCAAACGGGTTCGTTTGCTTTAACGCTGTGAATGTGCAGCGGTAATGGCAAAGCCCTGCCCGGATCGCTCGACAGCTCTCGTTTGTACAGCATTCAAACGGCCTCAGGAACGCCGTTCTAAGCAGCCTTACATTCCATGCTGGTGTGCCCAAGGAGGAATTTGGATTCTTCTGAGAAACACCACTGTGCCTCACTAATGAAACCTGTGAAAACCCAAAGGACCTCTCCCTACGGCAGTCGGAAGCTAGATGTTGAGTTCCTGACTGAAAACACCGGACAGCTTTCCCTGTGTCTTTGTTGGAATTCTGGGACCATCCAGATTCACAAGGCCCAACTTTTGCACGGCGGGGGAATGCTCTTGTGCATGTACAGCAGTCCCCACGTGAAAACCTTTCTTAGCAGATGGAGGCAGTCTTTCCCTTGTACTAGGTAGCTAGGCAGAATCATCAGATAAACATGCTTTGTCATCGAGCTTGAAAGTGGGACACTGATGGGAAAGTTCACATTTTCCCGCTTTGCAAGCGACTTGCTTTTGGCTTCAAAGCTGCCTGAACAGCACTAGCGGCCCACCTTCTCTTCACTGCAGGACTTTCGCTGTGGGCCAAGGCTGCGTTCTCTCAATGCCAAAAATGTGCTGACAATTCCCTTCTAGAAACTCATCCTACTGCACTCCAAATTCAGCTCCGGCCAATGAAAGGTGACCTAAGGCCACAAGGTAAGATCCAGTGTTTCATATCAGCAGAGCTGGGTGTGCATTGTATCCACGAAACCATACTCTGAAATGGAGTGCCTTAACTCTGCTATGCCCCTGGCGACACATAGGACAGTGGATCGTGCACCCATTTCGCATGATGACCACTGTGTGCCTGAAGAGCGTCCTCTGGCTTCTGAGGAACCCTAGGCGAAATAGGCCCCTGGGAAGCACTCTTCCCATTCATAGCAAGGGAAAAGTACTGCTTTCTGGGTTGCCAAGGAAGAGTGTCCCAGTCGTCAAAGAGCCTCGCGAAAGCAGTGCTGGGCAGACTCTGTTTGCAAGTCGACTGGCCTCAGTGACTGAAAGGGAATTCCACTGCTAATACACAGTGTGCTGACGATTGAGGCCTGGACTCAGGACAGCACGCAGGCAGAAGCGAAAGCTGAGCTCTGCGTCCAGCCTGAAGACCAGTACACTTTTCACACTTAACTCTGTTGGGATGTGCAAGAGCCATGGTCACCGAGGCCTACCTAAGGTACTGAAATACTTCCCCAGTTCAGCCTAGGCAGAGGACTCTGTTGCCAAAGGATCTCCATGGAAGGGCCCTGTGAGTTCCGTGTGTTTCCTTGAGGGAGTCAGAAACGACTGAGGGTAACTATAGGAGCTCATGGTTGAAAGCAGGCTACCCTGGCAAAACCTTATTTTCCTCCGCGGTAGGCGAGACAGTTGCGGTTTGAAAGCTGCCTGAAAAACACTCCTGCTGCCCATCTTCTCTTTGCTGCCTGAAGGCGTCACCAAAGTACTATGAGTGTACTCGTATGAGGCATGCTGTCTCAGTTCCTTGCTGGGAGCTCCTCCAGGAGCACTCTGGAACTTACCAGCCAAAGAAATGGCACCCCAGGCCTCATGGAAAAGTCCAGATTTCTCCCATTGCAAGCTTAGTTGTGCCATAGTAGCGAAGAAGCATGTGTTAAAGGAAAGCTGCAACACGGTTACATATTTCGACTCGTTGGGCACTCACGTTCTTTGTAACATCTGTGAAGGGGCACTGAACGCCGCCAACTCTTCTCTTGCCTTTGAGTCCCAGGAGGCAAACGGGTTCGTTTGCTTTAACGCTGTGAATGTGCAGCGGTAATGGCAAAGCCCTGCCCGGATCGCTCGACAGCTCTCGTTTGTACAGCATTCAAACGGCCTCAGGAACGCCGTTCTAAGCAGCCTTACATTCCATGCTGGTGTGCCCAAGGAGGAATTTGGATTCTTCTGAGAAACACCACTGTGCCTCACTAATGAAACCTGTGAAAACCCAAAGGACCTCTCCCTACGGCAGTCGGAAGCTAGATGTTGAGTTCCAGACTGAAAACACCGGACAGCTTTCCCTGTGTCTTTGTTGGAATTCTGGGACCATCCAGATTCACAAGGCCTAACTTTTGCACGGCGGGGGAATGCTCTTGTGCATGTACAGCATTCCCCACGTGAAAACCTTTCTTAGCAGATGGAGGCAGTCTTTCCCTTGTACTAGGTAGCTAGGCAGAATCATCAGATAAACATGCTTTGTCATCGAGCTTGAAAGTGGGACACTGATGGGAAAGTTCACATTTTCCCGCTTTGCAAGCGACTTGCTTTTGGCTTCAAAGCTGCCTGAACAGCACTAGCGGCCCACCTTCTCTTCACTGCAGGACTTTCGCTGTGGGCCAAGGCTGCGTTCTCTCAATGCCAAAAATGTGCTGACAATTCCCTTCTAGAAACTCATCCTACTGCACTCCAAATTCAGCTCCGGCCAATGAAAGGTGACCTAAGGCCACAAGGTAAGATCCAGTGTTTCATATCAGCAGAGCTGGGTGTGCATTGTATCCACGAAACCGTACTCTGAAATGGAGTGCCTTAACTCTGCTATGCCCCTGGCGACACATAGGACAGTGGATCGTGCACCCATTTCGCATGATGACCACTGTGTGCCTGAAGAGCGTCCTCTGGCTTCTGAGGAACCCTAGGCGAAATAGGCCCCTGGGAAGCACTCTTCCCATTCATAGCAAGGGAAAAGTACTGCTTTCTGGGTTGCCAAGGAAGAGTGTCCCAGTCGTCAAAGAGCCTCGCGAAAGCAGTGCTGGGCAGACTCTGTTTGCAAGTCGACTGGCCTCAGTGACTGAAAGGGAATTCCACTGCTAATACACAGTGTGCTGACGATTGAGGCCTGGACTCAGGACAGCACGCAGGCAGAAGCGAAAGCTGAGCTCTGCGTCCAGCCTGAAGACCAGTACACTTTTCACACTTAACTCTGTTGGGATGTGCAAGAGCCATGGTCACCGAGGCCTACCTAAGGTACTGAAATACTTCCCCAGTTCAGCCTAGGCAGAGGACTCTGTTGCCAAAGGATCTCCATGGAAGGGCCCTGTGAGTTCCGTGTGTTTCCTTGAGGGAGTCAGAAACGACTGAGGGTAACTATAGGAGCTCATGGTTGAAAGCAGGCTACCCTGGCAAAACCTTATTTTCCTCCGCGGTAGGCGAGACAGTTGCGGTTTGAAAGCTGCCTGAAAAACACTCCTGCTGCCCATCTTCTCTTTGCTGCCTGAAGGCGTCACCAAAGTACTATGAGTGTACTCGTATGAGGCATGCTGTCTCAGTTCCTTGCTGGAAGCTCCTCCAGGAGCACTCTGGAACTTACCAGCCAAAGAAATGGCACCCCAGGCCTCATGGAAAAGTCCAGATTTCTCCCATTGCAAGCTTAGTTGTGCCATAGTAGCGAAGAAGCATGTGTTAAAGGAAAGCTGCAACACGGTTACATATTTCGACTCGTTGGGCACTCACGTTCTTTGTAACATCTGTGAAGGGGCACTGAACGCCGCCAACTCTTCTCTTGCCTTTGAGTCCCAGGAGGCAAACGGGTTCGTTTGCTTTAACGCTGTGAATGTGCAGCGGTAATGGCAAAGCCCTGCCCGGATCGCTCGACAGCTCTCGTTTGTACAGCATTCAAACGGCCTCAGGAACGCCGTTCTAAGCAGCCTTACATTCCATGCTGGTGTGCCCAAGGAGGAATTTGGATTCTTCTGAGAAACACCACTGTGCCTCACTAATGAAACCTGTGAAAACCCAAAGGACCTCTCCCTACGGCAGTCGGAAGCTAGATGTTGAGTTCCAGACTGAAAACACCGGACAGCTTTCCCTGTGTCTTTGTTGGAATTCTGGGACCATCCAGATTCACAAGGCCTAACTTTTGCACGGCGGGGGAATGCTCTTGTGCATGTACAGCAGTCCCCACGTGAAAACCTTTCTTAGCAGATGGAGGCAGTCTTTCCCTTGTACTAGGTAGCTAGGCAGAATCATCAGATAAACATGCTTTGTCATCGAGCTTGAAAGTGGGACACTGATGGGAAAGTTCACATTTTCCCGCTTTGCAAGCGACTTGCTTTTGGCTTCAAAGCTGCCTGAACAGCACTAGCGGCCCACCTTCTCTTCACTGCAGGACTTTCGCTGTGGGCCAAGGTTGCGTTCTCTCAATGCCAAAAATGTGCTGACAATTCCCTTCTAGAAACTCATCCTACTGCACTCCAAATTCAGCTCCGGCCAATGAAAGGTGACCTAAGGCCACAAGGTAAGATCCAGTGTTTCATATCAGCAGAGCTGGGTGTGCATTGTATCCACGAAACCGTACTCTGAAATGGAGTGCCTTAACTCTGCTATGCCCCTGGCGACACATAGGACAGTGGATCGTGCACCCATTTCGCATGATGACCACTGTGTGCCTGAAGAGCGTCCTCTGGCTTCTGAGGAACCCTAGGCGAAATAGGCCCCTGGGAAGCACTCTTCCCATTCATAGCAAGGGAAAAGTACTGATTTCTGGGTTGCCAAGGAAGAGTGTCCCAGTCGTCAAAGAGCCTCGCGAAAGCAGTGCTGGGCAGACTCTGTTTGCAAGTCGACTGGCCTCAGTGACTGAAAGGGAATTCCACTGCTAATACACAGTGTGCTGACGATTGAGGCCTGGACTCAGGACAGCACGCAGGCAGAAGCGAAAGCTGAGCTCTGCGTCCAGCCTGAAGACCAGTACACTTTTCACACTTAACTCTGTTGGGATGTGCAAGAGCCATGGTCACCGAGGCCTACCTAAGGTACTGAAATACTTCCCCAGTTCAGCCTAGGCAGAGGACTCTGTTGCCAAAGGATCTCCATGGAAGGGCCCTGTGAGTTCCGTGTGTTTCCTTGAGGGAGTCAGAAACGACTGAGGGTAACTATAGGAGCTCATGGTTGAAAGCAGGCTACCCTGGCAAAACCTTATTTTCCTCCGCGGTAGGCGAGACAGTTGCGGTTTGAAAGCTGCCTGAAAAACACTCCTGCTGCCCATCTTCTCTTTGCTGCCTGAAGGCGTCACCAAAGTACTATGAGTGTACTCGTATGAGGCATGCTGTCTCAGTTCCTTGCTGGAAGCTCCTCCAGGAGCACTCTGGAACTTACCAGCCAAAGAAATGGCACCCCAGGCCTCATGGAAAAGTCCAGATGTCTCCCATTGCAAGCTTAGTTGTGCCATAGTAGCGAAGAAGCATGTGTTAAAGGAAAGCTGCAACACGGTTACATATTTCGACTCGTTGGGCACTCACGTTCTTTGTAACATCTGTGAAGGGGCACTGAACGCCGCCAACTCTTCTCTTGCCTTTGAGTCCCAGGAGGCAAACGGGTTCGTTTGCTTTAACGCTGTGAATGTGCAGCGGTAATGGCAAAGCCCTGCCCGGATCGCTCGACAGCTCTCGTTTGTACAGCATTCAAACGGCCTCAGGAACGCCGTTCTAAGCAGCCTTACATTCCATGCTGGTGTGCCCAAGGAGGAATTTGGATTCTTCTGAGAAACACCACTGTGCCTCACTAATGAAACCTGTGAAAACCCAAAGGACCTCTCCCTACGGCAGTCGGAAGCTAGATGTTGAGTTCCAGACTGAAAACACCGGACAGCTTTCCCTGTGTCTTTGTTGGAATTCTGGGACCATCCAGATTCACAAGGCCTAACTTTTGCACGGCGGGGGAATGCTCTTGTGCATGTACAGCAGTCCCCACGTGAAAACCTTTCTTAGCAGATGGAGGCAGTCTTTCCCTTGTACTAGGTAGCTAGGCAGAATCATCAGATAAACATGCTTTGTCATCGAGCTTGAAAGTGGGACACTGATGGGAAAGTTCACATTTTCCCGCTTTGCAAGCGACTTGCTTTTGGCTTCAAAGCTGCCTGAACAGCACTAGCGGCCCACCTTCTCTTCACTGCAGGACTTTCGCTGTGGGCCAAGGCTGCGTTCTCTCAATGCCAAAAATGTGCTGACAATTCCCTTCTAGAAACTCATCCTACTGCACTCCAAATTCAGCTCCGGCCAATGAAAGGTGACCTAAGGCCACAAGGTAAGATCCAGTGTTTCATATCAGCAGAGCTGGGTGTGCATTGTATCCACGAAACCGTACTCTGAAATGGAGTGCCTTAACTCTGCTATGCCCCTGGCGACACATAGGACAGTGGATCGTGCACCCATTTCGCATGATGACCACTGTGTGCCTGAAGAGCGTCCTCTGGCTTCTGAGGAACCCTAGGCGAAATAGGCCCCTGGGAAGCACTCTTCCCATTCATAGCAAGGGAAAAGTACTGCTTTCTGGGTTGCCAAGGAAGAGTGTCCCAGTCGTCAAAGAGCCTCGCGAAAGCAGTGCTGGGCAGACTCTGTTTGCAAGTCGACTGGCCTCAGTGACTGAAAGGGAATTCCACTGCTAATACACAGTGTGCTGACGATTGAG
Organism: Eubalaena glacialis; assembly: GCF_028564815.1. NCBI lineage: Eukaryota > Metazoa > Chordata > Mammalia > Artiodactyla > Balaenidae > Eubalaena > Eubalaena glacialis. The sequence goes on along the minus strand of NC_083728.1, from coordinate 34,440,097 downwards.
GCCTGGACTCAGGACAGCACGCAGGCAGAAGCGAAAGCTGAGCTCTGCGTCCAGCCTGAAGACCAGTACACTTTTCACACTTAACTCTGTTGGGATGTGCAAGAGCCATGGTCACCGAGGCCTACCTAAGGTACTGAAATACTTCCCCAGTTCAGCCTAGGCAGAGGACTCTGTTGCCAAAGGATCTCCATGGAAGGGCCCTGTGAGTTCCGTGTGTTTCCTTGAGGGAGTCAGAAACGACTGAGGGTAACTATAGGAGCTCATGGTTGAAAGCAGGCTACCCTGGCAAAACCTTATTTTCCTCCGCGGTAGGCGAGACAGTTGCGGTTTGAAAGCTGCCTGAAAAACACTCCTGCTGCCCATCTTCTCTTTGCTGCCTGAAGGCGTCACCAAAGTACTATGAGTGTACTCGTATGAGGCATGCTGTCTCAGTTCCTTGCTGGGAGCTCCTCCAGGAGCACTCTGGAACTTACCAGCCAAAGAAATGGCACCCCAGGCCTCATGGAAAAGTCCAGATTTCTCCCATTGCAAGCTTAGTTGTGCCATAGTAGCGAAGAAGCATGTGTTAAAGGAAAGCTGCAACACGGTTACATATTTCGACTCGTTGGGCACTCACGTTCTTTGTAACATCTGTGAAGGGGCACTGAACGCCGCCAACTCTTCTCTTGCCTTTGAGTCCCAGGAGGCAAACGGGTTCGTTTGCTTTAACGCTGTGAATGTGCAGCGGTAATGGCAAAGCCCTGCCCGGATCGCTCGACAGCTCTCGTTTGTACAGCATTCAAACGGCCTCAGGAACGCCGTTCTAAGCAGCCTTACATTCCATGCTGGTGTGCCCAAGGAGGAATTTGGATTCTTCTGAGAAACACCACTGTGCCTCACTAATGAAACCTGTGAAAACCCAAAGGACCTCTCCCTACGGCAGTCGGAAGCTAGATGTTGAGTTCCAGACTGAAAACACCGGACAGCTTTCCCTGTGTCTTTGTTGGAATTCTGGGACCATCCAGATTCACAAGGCCTAACTTTTGCACGGCGGGGGAATGCTCTTGTGCATGTACAGCATTCCCCACGTGAAAACCTTTCTTAGCAGATGGAGGCAGTCTTTCCCTTGTACTAGGTAGCTAGGCAGAATCATCAGATAAACATGCTTTGTCATCGAGCTTGAAAGTGGGACACTGATGGGAAAGTTCACATTTTCCCGCTTTGCAAGCGACTTGCTTTTGGCTTCAAAGCTGCCTGAACAGCACTAGCGGCCCACCTTCTCTTCACTGCAGGACTTTCGCTGTGGGCCAAGGCTGCGTTCTCTCAATGCCAAAAATGTGCTGACAATTCCCTTCTAGAAACTCATCCTACTGCACTCCAAATTCAGCTCCGGCCAATGAAAGGTGACCTAAGGCCACAAGGTAAGATCCAGTGTTTCATATCAGCAGAGCTGGGTGTGCATTGTATCCACGAAACCATACTCTGAAATGGAGTGCCTTAACTCTGCTATGCCCCTGGCGACACATAGGACAGTGGATCGTGCACCCATTTCGCATGATGACCACTGTGTGCCTGAAGAGCGTCCTCTGGCTTCTGAGGAACCCTAGGCGAAATAGGCCCCTGGGAAGCACTCTTCCCATTCATAGCAAGGGAAAAGTACTGATTTCTGGGTTGCCAAGGAAGAGTGTCCCAGTCGTCAAAGAGCCTCGCGAAAGCAGTGCTGGGCAGACTCTGTTTGCAAGTCGACTGGCCTCAGTGACTGAAAGGGAATTCCACTGCTAATACACAGTGTGCTGACGATTGAGGCCTGGACTCAGGACAGCACGCAGGCAGAAGCGAAAGCTGAGCTCTGCGTCCAGCCTGAAGACCAGTACACTTTTCACACTTAACTCTGTTGGGATGTGCAAGAGCCATGGTCACCGAGGCCTACCTAAGGTACTGAAATACTTCCCCAGTTCAGCCTAGGCAGAGGACTCTGTTGCCAAAGGATCTCCATGGAAGGGCCCTGTGAGTTCCGTGTGTTTCCTTGAGGGAGTCAGAAACGACTGAGGGTAACTATAGGAGCTCATGGTTGAAAGCAGGCTACCCTGGCAAAACCTTATTTTCCTCCGCGGTAGGCGAGACAGTTGCGGTTTGAAAGCTGCCTGAAAAACACTCCTGCTGCCCATCTTCTCTTTGCTGCCTGAAGGCGTCACCAAAGTACTATGAGTGTACTCGTATGAGGCATGCTGTCTCAGTTCCTTGCTGGGAGCTCCTCCAGGAGCACTCTGGAACTTACCAGCCAAAGAAATGGCACCCCAGGCCTCATGGAAAAGTCCAGATTTCTCCCATTGCAAGCTTAGTTGTGCCATAGTAGCGAAGAAGCATGTGTTAAAGGAAAGCTGCAACACGGTTACATATTTCGACTCGTTGGGCACTCACGTTCTTTGTAACATCTGTGAAGGGGCACTGAACGCCGCCAACTCTTCTCTTGCCTTTGAGTCCCAGGAGGCAAACGGGTTCGTTTGCTTTAACGCTGTGAATGTGCAGCGGTAATGGCAAAGCCCTGCCCGGATCGCTCGACAGCTCTCGTTTGTACAGCATTCAAACGGCCTCAGGAACGCCGTTCTAAGCAGCCTTACATTCCATGCTGGTGTGCCCAAGGAGGAATTTGGATTCTTCTGAGAAACACCACTGTGCCTCACTAATGAAACCTGTGAAAACCCAAAGGACCTCTCCCTACGGCAGTCGGAAGCTAGATGTTGAGTTCCAGACTGAAAACACCGGACAGCTTTCCCTGTGTCTTTGTTGGAATTCTGGGACCATCCAGATTCACAAGGCCTAACTTTTGCACGGCGGGGGAATGCTCTTGTGCATGTACAGCAGTCCCCACGTGAAAACCTTTCTTAGCAGATGGAGGCAGTCTTTCCCTTGTACTAGGTAGCTAGGCAGAATCATCAGATAAACATGCTTTGTCATCGAGCTTGAAAGTGGGACACTGATGGGAAAGTTCACATTTTCCCGCTTTGCAAGCGACTTGCTTTTGGCTTCAAAGCTGCCTGAACAGCACTAGCGGCCCACCTTCTCTTCACTGCAGGACTTTCGCTGTGGGCCAAGGCTGCGTTCTCTCAATGCCAAAAATGTGCTGACAATTCCCTTCTAGAAACTCATCCTACTGCACTCCAAATTCAGCTCCGGCCAATGAAAGGTGACCTAAGGCCACAAGGTAAGATCCAGTGTTTCATATCAGCAGAGCTGGGTGTGCATTGTATCCACGAAACCATACTCTGAAATGGAGTGCCTTAACTCTGCTATGCCCCTGGCGACACATAGGACAGTGGATGGTGCACCCATTTCGCATGATGACCACTGTGTGCCTGAAGAGCGTCCTCTGGCTTCTGAGGAACCCTAGGCGAAATAGGCCCCTGGGAAGCACTCTTCCCATTCATAGCAAGGGAAAAGTACTGCTTTCTGGGTTGCCAAGGAAGAGTGTCCCAGTCGTCAAAGAGCCTCGCGAAAGCAGTGCTGGGCAGACTCTGTTTGCAAGTCGACTGGCCTCAGTGACTGAAAGGGAATTCCACTGCTAATACACAGTGTGCTGACGATTGAGGCCTGGACTCAGGACAGCACGCAGGCAGAAGCGAAAGCTGAGCTCTGCGTCCAGCCTGAAGACCAGTACACTTTTCACACTTAACTCTGTTGGGATGTGCAAGAGCCATGGTCACCGAGGCCTACCTAAGGTACTGAAATACTTCCCCAGTTCAGCCTAGGCAGAGGACTCTGTTGCCAAAGGATCTCCATGGAAGGGCCCTGTGAGTTCCGTGTGTTTCCTTGAGGGAGTCAGAAACGACTGAGGGTAACTATAGGAGCTCATGGTTGAAAGCAGGCTACCCTGGCAAAACCTTATTTTCCTCCGCGGTAGGCGAGACAGTTGCGGTTTGAAAGCTGCCTGAAAAACACTCCTGCTGCCCATCTTCTCTTTGCTGCCTGAAGGCGTCACCAAAGTACTATGAGTGTACTCGTATGAGGCATGCTGTCTCAGTTCCTTGCTGGGAGCTCCTCCAGGAGCACTCTGGAACTTACCAGCCAAAGAAATGGCACCCCAGGCCTCATGGAAAAGTCCAGATTTCTCCCATTGCAAGCTTAGTTGTGCCATAGTAGCGAAGAAGCATGTGTTAAAGGAAAGCTGCAACACGGTTACATATTTCGACTCGTTGGGCACTCACGTTCTTTGTAACATCTGTGAAGGGGCACTGAACGCCGCCAACTCTTCTCTTGCCTTTGAGTCCCAGGAGGCAAACGGGTTCGTTTGCTTTAACGCTGTGAATGTGCAGCGGTAATGGCAAAGCCCTGCCCGGATCGCTCGACAGCTCTCGTTTGTACAGCATTCAAACGGCCTCAGGAACGCCGTTCTAAGCAGCCTTACATTCCATGCTGGTGTGCCCAAGGAGGAATTTGGATTCTTCTGAGAAACACCACTGTGCCTCACTAATGAAACCTGTGAAAACCCAAAGGACCTCTCCCTACGGCAGTCGGAAGCTAGATGTTGAGTTCCAGACTGAAAACACCGGACAGCTTTCCCTGTGTCTTTGTTGGAATTCTGGGACCATCCAGATTCACAAGGCCTAACTTTTGCACGGCGGGGGAATGCTCTTGTGCATGTACAGCAGTCCCCACGTGAAAACCTTTCTTAGCAGATGGAGGCAGTCTTTCCCTTGTACTAGGTAGCTAGGCAGAATCATCAGATAAACATGCTTTGTCATCGAGCTTGAAAGTGGGACACTGATGGGAAAGTTCACATTTTCCCGCTTTGCAAGCGACTTGCTTTTGGCTTCAAAGCTGCCTGAACAGCACTAGCGGCCCACCTTCTCTTCACTGCAGGACTTTCGCTGTGGGCCAAGGCTGCGTTCTCTCAATGCCAAAAATGTGCTGACAATTCCCTTCTAGAAACTCATCATACTGCACTCCAAATTCAGCTCCGGCCAATGAAAGGTGACCTAAGGCCACAAGGTAAGATCCAGTGTTTCATATCAGCAGAGCTGGGTGTGCATTGTATCCACGAAACCATACTCTGAAATGGAGTGCCTTAACTCTGCTATGCCCCTGGCGACACATAGGACAGTGGATGGTGCACCCATTTCGCATGATGACCACTGTGTGCCTGAAGAGCGTCCTCTGGCTTCTGAGGAACCCTAGGCGAAATAGGCCCCTGGGAAGCACTCTTCCCATTCATAGCAAGGGAAAAGTACTGCTTTCTGGGTTGCCAAGGAAGAGTGTCCCAGTCGTCAAAGAGCCTCGCGAAAGCAGTGCTGGGCAGACTCTGTTTGCAAGTCGACTGGCCTCAGTGACTGAAAGGGAATTCCACTGCTAATACACAGTGTGCTGACGATTGAGGCCTGGACTCAGGACAGCACGCAGGCAGAAGCGAAAGCTGAGCTCTGCGTCCAGCCTGAAGACCAGTACACTTTTCACACTTAACTCTGTTGGGATGTGCAAGAGCCATGGTCACCGAGGCCTACCTAAGGTACTGAAATACTTCCCCAGTTCAGCCTAGGCAGAGGACTCTGTTGCCAAAGGATCTCCATGGAAGGGCCCTGTGAGTTCCGTGTGTTTCCTTGAGGGAGTCAGAAACGACTGAGGGTAACTATAGGAGCTCATGGTTGAAAGCAGGCTACCCTGGCAAAACCTTATTTTCCTCCGCGGTAGGCGAGACAGTTGCGGTTTGAAAGCTGCCTGAAAAACACTCCTGCTGCCCATCTTCTCTTTGCTGCCTGAAGGCGTCACCAAAGTACTATGAGTGTACTCGTATGAGGCATGCTGTCTCAGTTCCTTGCTGGGAGCTCCTCCAGGAGCACTCTGGAACTTACCAGCCAAAGAAATGGCACCCCAGGCCTCATGGAAAAGTCCAGATTTCTCCCATTGCAAGCTTAGTTGTGCCATAGTAGCGAAGAAGCATGTGTTAAAGGAAAGCTGCAACACGGTTACATATTTCGACTCGTTGGGCACTCACGTTCTTTGTAACATCTGTGAAGGGGCACTGAACGCCGCCAACTCTTCTCTTGCCTTTGAGTCCCAGGAGGCAAACGGGTTCGTTTGCTTTAACGCTGTGAATGTGCAGCGGTAATGGCAAAGCCCTGCCCGGATCGCTCGACAGCTCTCGTTTGTACAGCATTCAAACGGCCTCAGGAACGCCGTTCTAAGCAGCCTTACATTCCATGCTGGTGTGCCCAAGGAGGAATTTGGATTCTTCTGAGAAACACCACTGTGCCTCACTAATGAAACCTGTGAAAACCCAAAGGACCTCTCCCTACGGCAGTCGGAAGCTAGATGTTGAGTTCCAGACTGAAAACACCGGACAGCTTTCCCTGTGTCTTTGTTGGAATTCTGGGACCATCCAGATTCACAAGGCCTAACTTTTGCACGGCGGGGGAATGCTCTTGTGCATGTACAGCATTCCCCACGTGAAAACCTTTCTTAGCAGATGGAGGCAGTCTTTCCCTTGTACTAGGTAGCTAGGCAGAATCATCAGATAAACATGCTTTGTCATCGAGCTTGAAAGTGGGACACTGATGGGAAAGTTCACATTTTCCCGCTTTGCAAGCGACTTGCTTTTGGCTTCAAAGCTGCCTGAACAGCACTAGCGGCCCACCTTCTCTTCACTGCAGGACTTTCGCTGTGGGCCAAGGCTGCGTTCTCTCAATGCCAAAAATGTGCTGACAATTCCCTTCTAGAAACTCATCCTACTGCACTCCAAATTCAGCTCCGGCCAATGAAAGGTGACCTAAGGCCACAAGGTAAGATCCAGTGTTTCATATCAGCAGAGCTGGGTGTGCATTGTATCCACGAAACCGTACTCTGAAATGGAGTGCCTTAACTCTGCTATGCCCCTGGCGACACATAGGACAGTGGATCGTGCACCCATTTCGCATGATGACCACTGTGTGCCTGAAGAGCGTCCTCTGGCTTCTGAGGAACCCTAGGCGAAATAGGCCCCTGGGAAGCACTCTTCCCATTCATAGCAAGGGAAAAGTACTGCTTTCTGGGTTGCCAAGGAAGAGTGTCCCAGTCGTCAAAGAGCCTCGCGAAAGCAGTGCTGGGCAGACTCTGTTTGCAAGTCGACTGGCCTCAGTGACTGAAAGGGAATTCCACTGCTAATACACAGTGTGCTGACGATTGAGGCCTGGACTCAGGACAGCACGCAGGCAGAAGCGAAAGCTGAGCTCTGCGTCCAGCCTGAAGACCAGTACACTTTTCACACTTAACTCTGTTGGGATGTGCAAGAGCCATGGTCACCGAGGCCTACCTAAGGTACTGAAATACTTCCCCAGTTCAGCCTAGGCAGAGGACTCTGTTGCCAAAGGATCTCCATGGAAGGGCCCTGTGAGTTCCGTGTGTTTCCTTGAGGGAGTCAGAAACGACTGAGGGTAACTATAGGAGCTCATGGTTGAAAGCAGGCTACCCTGGCAAAACCTTATTTTCCTCCGCGGTAGGCGAGACAGTTGCGGTTTGAAAGCTGCCTGAAAAACACTCCTGCTGCCCATCTTCTCTTTGCTGCCTGAAGGCGTCACCAAAGTACTATGAGTGTACTCGTATGAGGCATGCTGTCTCAGTTCCTTGCTGGAAGCTCCTCCAGGAGCACTCTGGAACTTACCAGCCAAAGAAATGGCACCCCAGGCCTCATGGAAAAGTCCAGATTTCTCCCATTGCAAGCTTAGTTGTGCCATAGTAGCGAAGAAGCATGTGTTAAAGGAAAGCTGCAACACGGTTACATATTTCGACTCGTTGGGCACTCACGTTCTTTGTAACATCTGTGAAGGGGCACTGAACGCCGCCAACTCTTCTCTTGCCTTTGAGTCCCAGGAGGCAAACGGGTTCGTTTGCTTTAACGCTGTGAATGTGCAGCGGTAATGGCAAAGCCCTGCCCGGATCGCTCGACAGCTCTCGTTTGTACAGCATTCAAACGGCCTCAGGAACGCCGTTCTAAGCAGCCTTACATTCCATGCTGGTGTGCCCAAGGAGGAATTTGGATTCTTCTGAGAAACACCACTGTGCCTCACTAATGAAACCTGTGAAAACCCAAAGGACCTCTCCCTACGGCAGTCGGAAGCTAGATGTTGAGTTCCAGACTGAAAACACCGGACAGCTTTCCCTGTGTCTTTGTTGGAATTCTGGGACCATCCAGATTCACAAGGCCTAACTTTTGCACGGCGGGGGAATGCTCTTGTGCATGTACAGCATTCCCCACGTGAAAACCTTTCTTAGCAGATGGAGGCAGTCTTTCCCTTGTACTAGGTAGCTAGGCAGAATCATCAGATAAACATGCTTTGTCATCGAGCTTGAAAGTGGGACACTGATGGGAAAGTTCACATTTTCCCGCTTTGCAAGCGACTTGCTTTTGGCTTCAAAGCTGCCTGAACAGCACTAGCGGCCCACCTTCTCTTCACTGCAGGACTTTCGCTGTGGGCCAAGGCTGCGTTCTCTCAATGCCAAAAATGTGCTGACAATTCCCTTCTAGAAACTCATCCTACTGCACTCCAAATTCAGCTCCGGCCAATGAAAGGTGACCTAAGGCCACAAGGTAAGATCCAGTGTTTCATATCAGCAGAGCTGGGTGTGCATTGTATCCACGAAACCGTACTCTGAAATGGAGTGCCTTAACTCTGCTATGCCCCTGGCGACACATAGGACAGTGGATCGTGCACCCATTTCGCATGATGACCACTGTGTGCCTGAAGAGCGTCCTCTGGCTTCTGAGGAACCCTAGGCGAAATAGGCCCCTGGGAAGCACTCTTCCCATTCATAGCAAGGGAAAAGTACTGATTTCTGGGTTGCCAAGGAAGAGTGTCCCAGTCGTCAAAGAGCCTCGCGAAAGCAGTGCTGGGCAGACTCTGTTTGCAAGTCGACTGGCCTCAGTGACTGAAAGGGAATTCCACTGCTAATACACAGTGTGCTGACGATTGAGGCCTGGACTCAGGACAGCACGCAGGCAGAAGCGAAAGCTGAGCTCTGCGTCCAGCCTGAAGACCAGTACACTTTTCACACTTAACTCTGTTGGGATGTGCAAGAGCCATGGTCACCGAGGCCTACCTAAGGTACTGAAATACTTCCCCAGTTCAGCCTAGGCAGAGGACTCTGTTGCCAAAGGATCTCCATGGAAGGGCCCTGTGAGTTCCGTGTGTTTCCTTGAGGGAGTCAGAAACGACTGAGGGTAACTATAGGAGCTCATGGTTGAAAGCAGGCTACCCTGGCAAAACCTTATTTTCCTCCGCGGTAGGCGAGACAGTTGCGGTTTGAAAGCTGCCTGAAAAACACTCCTGCTGCCCATCTTCTCTTTGCTGCCTGAAGGCGTCACCAAAGTACTATGAGTGTACTCGTATGAGGCATGCTGTCTCAGTTCCTTGCTGGAAGCTCCTCCAGGAGCACTCTGGAACTTACCAGCCAAAGAAATGGCACCCCAGGCCTCATGGAAAAGTCCAGATTTCTCCCATTGCAAGCTTAGTTGTGCCATAGTAGCGAAGAAGCATGTGTTAAAGGAAAGCTGCAACACGGTTACATATTTCGACTCGTTGGGCACTCACGTTCTTTGTAACATCTGTGAAGGGGCACTGAACGCCGCCAACTCTTCTCTTGCCTTTGAGTCCCAGGAGGCAAACGGGTTCGTTTGCTTTAACGCTGTGAATGTGCAGCGGTAATGGCAAAGCCCTGCCCGGATCGCTCGACAGCTCTCGTTTGTACAGCATTCAAACGGCCTCAGGAACGCCGTTCTAAGCAGCCTTACATTCCATGCTGGTGTGCCCAAGGAGGAATTTGGATTCTTCTGAGAAACACCACTGTGCCTCACTAATGAAACCTGTGAAAACCCAAAGGACCTCTCCCTACGGCAGTCGGAAGCTAGATGTTGAGTTCCAGACTGAAAACACCGGACAGCTTTCCCTGTGTCTTTGTTGGAATTCTGGGACCATCCAGATTCACAAGGCCTAACTTTTGCACGGCGGGGGAATGCTCTTGTGCATGTACAGCATTCCCCACGTGAAAACCTTTCTTAGCAGATGGAGGCAGTCTTTCCCTTGTACTAGGTAGCTAGGCAGAATCATCAGATAAACATGCTTTGTCATCGAGCTTGAAAGTGGGACACTGATGGGAAAGTTCACATTTTCCCGCTTTGCAAGCGACTTGCTTTTGGCTTCAAAGCTGCCTGAACAGCACTAGCGGCCCACGTTCTCTTCACTGCAGGACTTTCGCTGTGGGCCAAGGTTGCGTTCTCTCAATGCCAAAAATGTGCTGACAATTCCCTTCTAGAAACTCATCCTACTGCACTCCAAATTCAGCTCCGGCCAATGAAAGGTGACCTAAGGCCACAAGGTAAGATCCAGTGTTTCATATCAGCAGAGCTGGGTGTGCATTGTATCCACGAAACCATACTCTGAAATGGAGTGCCTTAACTCTGCTATGCCCCTGGCGACACATAGGACAGTGGATCGTGCACCCATTTCGCATGATGACCACTGTGTGCCTGAAGAGCGTCCTCTGGCTTCTGAGGAACCCTAGGCGAAATAGGCCCCTGGGAAGCACTCTTCCCATTCATAGCAAGGGAAAAGTACTGATTTCTGGGTTGCCAAGGAAGAGTGTCCCAGTCGTCAAAGAGCCTCGCGAAAGCAGTGCTGGGCAGACTCTGTTTGCAAGTCGACTGGCCTCAGTGACTGAAAGGGAATTCCACTGCTAATACACAGTGTGCTGACGATTGAGGCCTGGACTCAGGACAGCATGCAGGCAGAAGCGAAAGCTGAGCTCTGCGTCCAGCCTGAAGACCAGTACACTTTTCACACTTAACTCTGTTGGGATGTGCAAGAGCCATGGTCACCGAGGCCTACCTAAGGTACTGAAATACTTCCCCAGTTCAGCCTAGGCAGAGGACTCTGTTGCCAAAGGATCTCCATGGAAGGGCCCTGTGAGTTCCGTGTGTTTCCTTGAGGGAGTCAGAAACGACTGAGGGTAACTATAGGAGCTCATGGTTGAAAGCAGGCTACCCTGGCAAAACCTTATTTTCCTCCGCGGTAGGCGAGACAGTTGCGGTTTGAAAGCTGCCTGAAAAACACTCCTGCTGCCCATCTTCTCTTTGCTGCCTGAAGGCGTCACCAAAGTACTATGAGTGTACTCGTATGAGGCATGCTGTCTCAGTTCCTTGCTGGAAGCTCCTCCAGGAGCACTCTGGAACTTACCAGCCAAAGAAATGGCACCCCAGGCCTCATGGAAAAGTCCAGATTTCTCCCATTGCAAGCTTAGTTGTGCCATAGTAGCGAAGAAGCATGTGTTAAAGGAAAGCTGCAACACGGTTACATATTTCGACTCGTTGGGCACTCACGTTCTTTGTAACATCTGTGAAGGGGCACTGAACGCCGCCAACTCTTCTCTTGCCTTTGAGTCCCAGGAGGCAAACGGGTTCGTTTGCTTTAACGCTGTGAATGTGCAGCGGTAATGGCAAAGCCCTGCCCGGATCGCTCGACAGCTCTCGTTTGTACAGCATTCAAACGGCCTCAGGAACGCCGTTCTAAGCAGCCTTACATTCCATGCTGGTGTGCCCAAGGAGGAATTTGGATTCTTCTGAGAAACACCACTGTGCCTCACTAATGAAACCTGTGAAAACCCAAAGGACCTCTCCCTACGGCAGTCGGAAGCTAGATGTTGAGTTCCTGACTGAAAACACCGGACAGCTTTCCCTGTGTCTTTGTTGGAATTCTGGGACCATCCAGATTCACAAGGCCTAACTTTTGCACGGCGGGGGAATGCTCTTGTGCATGTACAGCATTCCCCACGTGAAAACCTTTCTTAGCAGATGGAGGCAGTCTTTCCCTTGTACTAGGTAGCTAGGCAGAATCATCAGATAAACATGCTTTGTCATCGAGCTTGAAAGTGGGACACTGATGGGAAAGTTCACATTTTCCCGCTTTGCAAGCGACTTGCTTTTGGCTTCAAAGCTGCCTGAACAGCACTAGCGGCCCACCTTCTCTTCACTGCAGGACTTTCGCTGTGGGCCAAGGCTGCGTTCTCTCAATGCCAAAAATGTGCTGACAATTCCCTTCTAGAAACTCATCCTACTGCACTCCAAATTCAGCTCCGGCCAATGAAAGGTGACCTAAGGCCACAAGGTAAGATCCAGTGTTTCATATCAGCAGAGCTGGGTGTGCATTGTATCCACGAAACCATACTCTGAAATGGAGTGCCTTAACTCTGCTATGCCCCTGGCGACACATAGGACAGTGGATGGTGCACCCATTTCGCATGATGACCACTGTGTGCCTGAAGAGCGTCCTCTGGCTTCTGAGGAACCCTAGGCGAAATAGGCCCCTGGGAAGCACTCTTCCCATTCATAGCAAGGGAAAAGTACTGCTTTCTGGGTTGCCAAGGAAGAGTGTCCCAGTCGCCAAAGAGCCTCGCGAAAGCAGTGCTGGGCAGACTCTGTTGGCAAGTCGACTGGCCTCAGTGACTGAAAGGGAATTCCACTGCTAATACACAGTGTGCTGACGATTGAGGCCTGGACTCAGGACAGCACGCAGGCAGAAGCGAAAGCTGAGCTCTGCGTCCAGCCTGAAGACCAGTACACTTTTCACACTTAACTCTGTTGGGATGTGCAAGAGCCATGGTCACCGAGGCCTACCTAAGGTACTGAAATACTTCCCCAGTTCAGCCTAGGCAGAGGACTCTGTTGCCAAAGGATCTCCATGGAAGGGCCCTGTGAGTTCCGTGTGTTTCCTTGAGGTAGTCAGAAACGACTGAGGGTAACTATAGGAGCTCATGGTTGAAAGCAGGCTACCCTGGCAAAACCTTATTTTCCTCCGCGGTAGGCGAGACAGTTGCGGTTTGAAAGCTGCCTGAAAAACACTCCTGCTGCCCATCTTCTCTTTGCTGCCTGAAGGCGTCACCAAAGTACTATGAGTGTACTCGTATGAGGCATGCTGTCTCAGTTCCTTGCTGGAAGCTCCTCCAGGAGCACTCTGGAACTTACCAGCCAAAGAAATGGCACCCCAGGCCTCATGGAAAAGTCCAGATTTCTCCCATTGCAAGCTTAGTTGTGCCATAGTAGCGAAGAAGCATGTGTTAAAGGAAAGCTGCAACACGGTTACATATTTCGACTCGTTGGGCACTCACGTTCTTTGTAACATCTGTGAAGGGGCACTGAACGCCGCCAACTCTTCTCTTGCCTTTGAGTCCCAGGAGGCAAACGGGTTCGTTTGCTTTAACGCTGTGAATGTGCAGCGGTAATGGCAAAGCCCTGCCCGGATCGCTCGACAGCTCTCGTTTGTACAGCATTCAAACGGCCTCAGGAACGCCGTTCTAAGCAGCCTTACATTCCATGCTGGTGTGCCCAAGGAGGAATTTGGATTCTTCTGAGAAACACCACTGTGCCTCACTAATGAAACCTGTGAAAACCCAAAGGACCTCTCCCTACGGCAGTCGGAAGCTAGATGTTGAGTTCCTGACTGAAAACACCGGACAGCTTTCCCTGTGTCTTTGTTGGAATTCTGGGACCATCCAGATTCACAAGGCCTAACTTTTGCACGGCGGGGGAATGCTCTTGTGCATGTACAGCATTCCCCACGTGAAAACCTTTCTTAGCAGATGGAGGCAGTCTTTCCCTTGTACTAGGTAGCTAGGCAGAATCATCAGATAAACATGCTTTGTCATCGAGCTTGAAAGTGGGACACTGATGGGAAAGTTCACATTTTCCCGCTTTGCAAGCGACTTGCTTTTGGCTTCAAAGCTGCCTGAACAGCACTAGCGGCCCACGTTCTCTTCACTGCAGGACTTTCGCTGTGGGCCAAGGTTGCGTTCTCTCAATGCCAAAAATGTGCTGACAATTCCCTTCTAGAAACTCATCCTACTGCACTCCAAATTCAGCTCCGGCCAATGAAAGGTGACCTAAGGCCACAAGGTAAGATCCAGTGTTTCATATCAGCAGAGCTGGGTGTGCATTGTATCCACGAAACCATACTCTGAAATGGAGTGCCTTAACTCTGCTATGCCCCTGGCGACACATAGGACAGTGGATCGTGCACCCATTTCGCATGATGACCACTGTGTGCCTGAAGAGCGTCCTCTGCCTTCTGAGGAACCCTAGGCGAAATAGGCCCCTGGGAAGCACTCTTCCCATTCATAGCGAGGGAAAAGTACTGCTTTCTGGGTTGCCAAGGAAGAGTGTCCCAGTCGTCAAAGAGCCTCGCGAAAGCAGTGCTGGGCAGACTCTGTTTGCAAGTCGACTGGCCTCAGTGACTGAAAGGGAATTCCACTGCTAATACACAGTGTGCTGACGATTGAGGCCTGGACTCAGGACAGCACGCAGGCAGAAGCGAAAGCTGAGCTCTGCGTCCAGCCTGAAGACCAGTACACTTTTCACACTTAACTCTGTTGGGATGTGCAAGAGCCATGGTCACCGAGGCCTACCTAAGGTACTGAAATACTTCCCCAGTTCAGCCTAGGCAGAGGACTCTGTTGCCAAAGGATCTCCATGGAAGGGCCCTGTGAGTTCCGTGTGTTTCCTTGAGGGAGTCAGAAACGACTGAGGGTAACTATAGGAGCTCATGGTTGAAAGCAGGCTACCCTGGCAAAACCTTATTTTCCTCCGCGGTAGGCGAGACAGTTGCGGTTTGAAAGCTGCCTGAAAAACACTCCTGCTGCCCATCTTCTCTTTGCTGCCTGAAGGCGTCACGAAAGTACTATGAGTGTACTCGTATGAGGCATGCTGTCTCAGTTCCTTGCTGGAAGCTCCTCCAGGAGCACTCTGGAACTTACCAGCCAAAGAAATGGCACCCCAGGCCTCATGGAAAAGTCCAGATTTCTCCCATTGCAAGCTTAGTTGTGCCATAGTAGCGAAGAAGCATGTGTTAAAGGAAAGCTGCAACACGGTTACATATTTCGACTCGTTGGGCACTCACGTTCTTTGTAACATCTGTGAAGGGGCACTGAACGCCGCCAACTCTTCTCTTGCCTTTGAGTCCCAGGAGGCAAACGGGTTCGTTTGCTTTAACGCTGTGAATGTGCAGCGGTAATGGCAAAGCCCTGCCCGGATCGCTCGACAGCTCTCGTTTGTACAGCATTCAAACGGCCTCAGGAACGCCGTTCTAAGCAGCCTTACATTCCATGCTGGTGTGCCCAAGGAGGAATTTGGATTCTTCTGAGAAACACCACTGTGCCTCACTAATGAAACCTGTGAAAACCCAAAGGACCTCTCCCTACGGCAGTCGGAAGCTAGATGTTGAGTTCCTGACTGAAAACACCGGACAGCTTTCCCTGTGTCTTTGTTGGAATTCTGGGACCATCCAGATTCACAAGGCCTAACTTTTGCACGGCGGGGGAATGCTCTTGTGCATGTACAGCATTCCCCACGTGAAAACCTTTCTTAGCAGATGGAGGCAGTCTTTCCCTTGTACTAGGTAGCTAGGCAGAATCATCAGATAAACATGCTTTGTCATCGAGCTTGAAAGTGGGACACTGATGGGAAAGTTCACATTTTCCCGCTTTGCAAGCGACTTGCTTTTGGCTTCAAAGCTGCCTGAACAGCACTAGCGGCCCACCTTCTCTTCACTGCAGGACTTTCGCTGTGGGCCAAGGCTGCGTTCTCTCAATGCCAAAAATGTGCTGACAATTCCCTTCTAGAAACTCATCCTACTGCACTCCAAATTCAGCTCCGGCCAATGAAAGGTGACCTAAGGCCACAAGGTAAGATCCAGTGTTTCATATCAGCAGAGCTGGGTGTGCATTGTATCCACGAAACCGTACTCTGAAATGGAGTGCCTTAACTCTGCTATGCCCCTGGCGACACATAGGACAGTGGATCGTGCACCCATTTCGCATGATGACCACTGTGTGCCTGAAGAGCGTCCTCTGGCTTCTGAGGAACCCTAGGCGAAATAGGCCCCTGGGAAGCACTCTTCCCATTCATAGCGAGGGAAAAGTACTGATTTCTGGGTTGCCAAGGAAGAGTGTCCCAGTCGTCAAAGAGCCTCGCGAAAGCAGTGCTGGGCAGACTCTGTTTGCAAGTCGACTGGCCTCAGTGACTGAAAGGGAATTCCACTGCTAATACACAGTGTGCTGACGATTGAGGCCTGGACTCAGGACAGCACGCAGGCAGAAGCGAAAGCTGAGCTCTGCGTCCAGCCTGAAGACCAGTACACTTTTCACACTTAACTCTGTTGGGATGTGCAAGAGCCATGGTCACCGAGGCCTACCTAAGGTACTGAAATACTTCCCCAGTTCAGCCTAGGCAGAGGACTCTGTTGCCAAAGGATCTCCATGGAAGGGCCCTGTGAGTTCCGTGTGTTTCCTTGAGGGAGTCAGAAACGACTGAGGGTAACTATAGGAGCTCATGGTTGAAAGCAGGCTACCCTGGCAAAACCTTATTTTCCTCCGCGGTAGGCGAGACAGTTGCGGTTTGAAAGCTGCCTGAAAAACACTCCTGCTGCCCATCTTCTCTTTGCTGCCTGAAGGCGTCACCAAAGTACTATGAGTGTACTCGTATGAGGCATGCTGTCTCAGTTCCTTGCTGGAAGCTCCTCCAGGAGCACTCTGGAACTTACCAGCCAAAGAAATGGCACCCCAGGCCTCATGGAAAAGTCCAGATTTCTCCCATTGCAAGCTTAGTTGTGCCATAGTAGCGAAGAAGCATGTGTTAAAGGAAAGCTGCAACACGGTTACATATTTCGACTCGTTGGGCACTCACGTTCTTTGTAACATCTGTGAAGGGGCACTGAACGCCGCCAACTCTTCTCTTGCCTTTGAGTCCCAGGAGGCAAACGGGTTCGTTTGCTTTAACGCTGTGAATGTGCAGCGGTAATGGCAAAGCCCTGCCCGGATCGCTCGACAGCTCTCGTTTGTACAGCATTCAAACGGCCTCAGGAACGCCGTTCTAAGCAGCCTTACATTCCATGCTGGTGTGCCCAAGGAGGAATTTGGATTCTTCTGAGAAACACCACTGTGCCTCACTAATGAAACCTGTGAAAACCCAAAGGACCTCTCCCTACGGCAGTCGGAAGCTAGATGTTGAGTTCCAGACTGAAAACACCGGACAGCTTTCCCTGTGTCTTTGTTGGAATTCTGGGACCATCCAGATTCACAAGGCCTAACTTTTGCACGGCGGGGGAATGCTCTTGTGCATGTACAGCATTCCCCACGTGAAAACCTTTCTTAGCAGATGGAGGCAGTCTTTCCCTTGTACTAGGTAGCTAGGCAGAATCATCAGATAAACATGCTTTGTCATCGAGCTTGAAAGTGGGACACTGATGGGAAAGTTCACATTTTCCCGCTTTGCAAGCGACTTGCTTTTGGCTTCAAAGCTGCCTGAACAGCACTAGCGGCCCACCTTCTCTTCACTGCAGGACTTTCGCTGTGGGCCAAGGCTGCGTTCTCTCAATGCCAAAAATGTGCTGACAATTCCCTTCTAGAAACTCATCCTACTGCACTCCAAATTCAGCTCCGGCCAATGAAAGGTGACCTAAGGCCACAAGGTAAGATCCAGTGTTTCATATCAGCAGAGCTGGGTGTGCATTGTATCCACGAAACCGTACTCTGAAATGGAGTGCCTTAACTCTGCTATGCCCCTGGCGACACATAGGACAGTGGATCGTGCACCCATTTCGCATGATGACCACTGTGTGCCTGAAGAGCGTCCTCTGGCTTCTGAGGAACCCTAGGCGAAATAGGCCCCTGGGAAGCACTCTTCCCATTCATAGCAAGGGAAAAGTACTGATTTCTGGGTTGCCAAGGAAGAGTGTCCCAGTCGTCAAAGAGCCTCGCGAAAGCAGTGCTGGGCAGACTCTGTTTGCAAGTCGACTGGCCTCAGTGACTGAAAGGGAATTCCACTGCTAATACACAGTGTGCTGACGATTGAGGCCTGGACTCAGGACAGCACGCAGGCAGAAGCGAAAGCTGAGCTCTGCGTCCAGCCTGAAGACCAGTACACTTTTCACACTTAACTCTGTTGGGATGTGCAAGAGCCATGGTCACCGAGGCCTACCTAAGGTACTGAAATACTTCCCCAGTTCAGCCTAGGCAGAGGACTCTGTTGCCAAAGGATCTCCATGGAAGGGCCCTGTGAGTTCCGTGTGTTTCCTTGAGGGAGTCAGAAACGACTGAGGGTAACTATAGGAGCTCATGGTTGAAAGCAGGCTACCCTGGCAAAACCTTATTTTCCTCCGCGGTAGGCGAGACAGTTGCGGTTTGAAAGCTGCCTGAAAAACACTCCTGCTGCCCATCTTCTCTTTGCTGCCTGAAGGCGTCACCAAAGTACTATGAGTGTACTCGTATGAGGCATGCTGTCTCAGTTCCTTGCTGGAAGCTCCTCCAGGAGCACTCTGGAACTTACCAGCCAAAGAAATGGCACCCCAGGCCTCATGGAAAAGTCCAGATTTCTCCCATTGCAAGCTTAGTTGTGCCATAGTAGCGAAGAAGCATGTGTTAAAGGAAAGCTGCAACACGGTTACATATTTCGACTCGTTGGGCACTCACGTTCTTTGTAACATCTGTGAAGGGGCACTGAACGCCGCCAACTCTTCTCTTGCCTTTGAGTCCCAGGAGGCAAACGGGTTCGTTTGCTTTAACGCTGTGAATGTGCAGCGGTAATGGCAAAGCCCTGCCCGGATCGCTCGACAGCTCTCGTTTGTACAGCATTCAAACGGCCTCAGGAACGCCGTTCTAAGCAGCCTTACATTCCATGCTGGTGTGCCCAAGGAGGAATTTGGATTCTTCTGAGAAACACCACTGTGCCTCACTAATGAAACCTGTGAAAACCCAAAGGACCTCTCCCTACGGCAGTCGGAAGCTAGATGTTGAGTTCCAGACTGAAAACACCGGACAGCTTTCCCTGTGTCTTTGTTGGAATTCTGGGACCATCCAGATTCACAAGGCCTAACTTTTGCACGGCGGGGGAATGCTCTTGTGCATGTACAGCATTCCCCACGTGAAAACCTTTCTTAGCAGATGGAGGCAGTCTTTCCCTTGTACTAGGTAGCTAGGCAGAATCATCAGATAAACATGCTTTGTCATCGAGCTTGAAAGTGGGACACTGATGGGAAAGTTCACATTTTCCCGCTTTGCAAGCGACTTGCTTTTGGCTTCAAAGCTGCCTGAACAGCACTAGCGGCCCACGTTCTCTTCACTGCAGGACTTTCGCTGTGGGCCAAGGTTGCGTTCTCTCAATGCCAAAAATGTGCTGACAATTCCCTTCTAGAAACTCATCCTACTGCACTCCAAATTCAGCTCCGGCCAATGAAAGGTGACCTAAGGCCACAAGGTAAGATCCAGTGTTTCATATCAGCAGAGCTGGGTGTGCATTGTATCCACGAAACCATACTCTGAAATGGAGTGCCTTAACTCTGCTATGCCCCTGGCGACACATAGGACAGTGGATCGTGCACCCATTTCGCATGATGACCACTGTGTGCCTGAAGAGCGTCCTCTGGCTTCTGAGGAACCCTAGGCGAAATAGGCCCCTGGGAAGCACTCTTCCCATTCATAGCAAGGGAAAAGTACTGATTTCTGGGTTGCCAAGGAAGAGTGTCCCAGTCGTCAAAGAGCCTCGCGAAAGCAGTGCTGGGCAGACTCTGTTTGCAAGTCGACTGGCCTCAGTGACTGAAAGGGAATTCCACTGCTAATACACAGTGTGCTGACGATTGAGGCCTGGACTCAGGACAGCATGCAGGCAGAAGCGAAAGCTGAGCTCTGCGTCCAGCCTGAAGACCAGTACACTTTTCACACTTAACTCTGTTGGGATGTGCAAGAGCCATGGTCACCGAGGCCTACCTAAGGTACTGAAATACTTCCCCAGTTCAGCCTAGGCAGAGGACTCTGTTGCCAAAGGATCTCCATGGAAGGGCCCTGTGAGTTCCGTGTGTTTCCTTGAGGGAGTCAGAAACGACTGAGGGTAACTATAGGAGCTCATGGTTGAAAGCAGGCTACCCTGGCAAAACCTTATTTTCCTCCGCGGTAGGCGAGACAGTTGCGGTTTGAAAGCTGCCTGAAAAACACTCCTGCTGCCCATCTTCTCTTTGCTGCCTGAAGGCGTCACCAAAGTACTATGAGTGTACTCGTATGAGGCATGCTGTCTCAGTTCCTTGCTGGAAGCTCCTCCAGGAGCACTCTGGAACTTACCAGCCAAAGAAATGGCACCCCAGGCCTCATGGAAAAGTCCAGATTTCTCCCATTGCAAGCTTAGTTGTGCCATAGTAGCGAAGAAGCATGTGTTAAAGGAAAGCTGCAACACGGTTACATATTTCGACTCGTTGGGCACTCACGTTCTTTGTAACATCTGTGAAGGGGCACTGAACGCCGCCAACTCTTCTCTTGCCTTTGAGTCCCAGGAGGCAAACGGGTTCGTTTGCTTTAACGCTGTGAATGTGCAGCGGTAATGGCAAAGCCCTGCCCGGATCGCTCGACAGCTCTCGTTTGTACAGCATTCAAATGGCCTCAGGAACGCCGTTCTAAGCAGCCTTACATTCCATGCTGGTGTGCCCAAGGAGGAATTTGGATTCTTCTGAGAAACACCACTGTGCCTCACTAATGAAACCTGTGAAAACCCAAAGGACCTCTCCCTACGGCAGTCGGAAGCTAGATGTTGAGTTCCTGACTGAAAACACCGGACAGCTTTCCCTGTGTCTTTGTTGGAATTCTGGGACCATCCAGATTCACAAGGCCTAACTTTTGCACGGCGGGGGAATGCTCTTGTGCATGTACAGCATTCCCCACGTGAAAACCTTTCTTAGCAGATGGAGGCAGTCTTTCCCTTGTACTAGGTAGCTAGGCAGAATCATCAGATAAACATGCTTTGTCATCGAGCTTGAAAGTGGGACACTGATGGGAAAGTTCACATTTTCCCGCTTTGCAAGCGACTTGCTTTTGGCTTCAAAGCTGCCTGAACAGCACTAGCGGCCCACCTTCTCTTCACTGCAGGACTTTCGCTGTGGGCCAAGGCTGCGTTCTCTCAATGCCAAAAATGTGCTGACAATTCCCTTCTAGAAACTCATCCTACTGCACTCCAAATTCAGCTCCGGCCAATGAAAGGTGACCTAAGGCCACAAGGTAAGATCCAGTGTTTCATATCAGCAGAGCTGGGTGTGCATTGTATCCACGAAACCATACTCTGAAATGGAGTGCCTTAACTCTGCTATGCCCCTGGGGACACATAGGACAGTGGATGGTGCACCCATTTCGCATGATGACCACTGTGTGCCTGAAGAGCGTCCTCTGGCTTCTGAGGAACCCTAGGCGAAATAGGCCCCTGGGAAGCACTCTTCCCATTCATAGCAAGGGAAAAGTACTGCTTTCTGGGTTGCCAAGGAAGAGTGTCCCAGTCGCCAAAGAGCCTCGCGAAAGCAGTGCTGGGCAGACTCTGTTGGCAAGTCGACTGGCCTCAGTGACTGAAAGGGAATTCCACTGCTAATACACAGTGTGCTGACGATTGAGGCCTGGACTCAGGACAGCACGCAGGCAGAAGCGAAAGCTGAGCTCTGCGTCCAGCCTGAAGACCAGTACACTTTTCACACTTAACTCTGTTGGGATGTGCAAGAGCCATGGTCACCGAGGCCTACCTAAGGTACTGAAATACTTCCCCAGTTCAGCCTAGGCAGAGGACTCTGTTGCCAAAGGATCTCCATGGAAGGGCCCTGTGAGTTCCGTGTGTTTCCTTGAGGTAGTCAGAAACGACTGAGGGTAACTATAGGAGCTCATGGTTGAAAGCAGGCTACCCTGGCAAAACCTTATTTTCCTCCGCGGTAGGCGAGACAGTTGCGGTTTGAAAGCTGCCTGAAAAACACTCCTGCTGCCCATCTTCTCTTTGCTGCCTGAAGGCGTCACCAAAGTACTATGAGTGTACTCGTATGAGGCATGCTGTCTCAGTTCCTTGCTGGAAGCTCCTCCAGGAGCACTCTGGAACTTACCAGCCAAAGAAATGGCACCCCAGGCCTCATGGAAAAGTCCAGATTTCTCCCATTGCAAGCTTAGTTGTGCCATAGTAGCGAAGAAGCATGTGTTAAAGGAAAGCTGCAACACGGTTACATATTTCGACTCGTTGGGCACTCACGTTCTTTGTAACATCTGTGAAGGGGCACTGAACGCCGCCAACTCTTCTCTTGCCTTTGAGTCCCAGGAGGCAAACGGGTTCGTTTGCTTTAACGCTGTGAATGTGCAGCGGTAATGGCAAAGCCCTGCCCGGATCGCTCGACAGCTCTCGTTTGTACAGCATTCAAACGGCCTCAGGAACGCCGTTCTAAGCAGCCTTACATTCCATGCTGGTGTGCCCAAGGAGGAATTTGGATTCTTCTGAGAAACACCACTGTGCCTCACTAATGAAACCTGTGAAAACCCAAAGGACCTCTCCCTACGGCAGTCGGAAGCTAGATGTTGAGTTCCTGACTGAAAACACCGGACAGCTTTCCCTGTGTCTTTGTTGGAATTCTGGGACCATCCAGATTCACAAGGCCTAACTTTTGCACGGCGGGGGAATGCTCTTGTGCATGTACAGCATTCCCCACGTGAAAACCTTTCTTAGCAGATGGAGGCAGTCTTTCCCTTGTACTAGGTAGCTAGGCAGAATCATCAGATAAACATGCTTTGTCATCGAGCTTGAAAGTGGGACACTGATGGGAAAGTTCACATTTTCCCGCTTTGCAAGCGACTTGCTTTTGGCTTCAAAGCTGCCTGAACAGCACTAGCGGCCCACCTTCTCTTCACTGCAGGACTTTCGCTGTGGGCCAAGGCTGCGTTCTCTCAATGCCAAAAATGTGCTGACAATTCCCTTCTAGAAACTCATCCTACTGCACTCCAAATTCAGCTCCGGCCAATGAAAGGTGACCTAAGGCCACAAGGTAAGATCCAGTGTTTCATATCAGCAGAGCTGGGTGTGCATTGTATCCACGAAACCATACTCTGAAATGGAGTGCCTTAACTCTGCTATGCCCCTGGCGACACATAGGACAGTGGATCGTGCACCCATTTCGCATGATGACCACTGTGTGCCTGAAGAGCGTCCTCTGGCTTCTGAGGAACCCTAGGCGAAATAGGCCCCTGGGAAGCACTCTTCCCATTCATAGCAAGGGAAAAGTACTGCTTTCTGGGTTGCCAAGGAAGAGTGTCCCAGTCGTCAAAGAGCCTCGCGAAAGCAGTGCTGGGCAGACTCTGTTGGCAAGTCGACTGGCCTCAGTGACTGAAAGGGAATTCCACTGCTAATACACAGTGTGCTGACGATTGAGGCCTGGACTCAGGACAGCACGCAGGCAGAAGCGAAAGCTGAGCTCTGCGTCCAGCCTGAAGACCAGTACACTTTTCACACTTAACTCTGTTGGGATGTGCAAGAGCCATGGTCACCGAGGCCTACCTAAGGTACTGAAATACTTCCCCAGTTCAGCCTAGGCAGAGGACTCTGTTGCCAAAGGATCTCCATGGAAGGGCCCTGTGAGTTCCGTGTGTTTCCTTGAGGTAGTCAGAAACGACTGAGGGTAACTATAGGAGCTCATGGTTGAAAGCAGGCTACCCTGGCAAAACCTTATTTTCCTCCGCGGTAGGCGAGACAGTTGCGGTTTGAAAGCTGCCTGAAAAACACTCCTGCTGCCCATCTTCTCTTTGCTGCCTGAAGGCGTCACCAAAGTACTATGAGTGTACTCGTATGAGGCATGCTGTCTCAGTTCCTTGCTGGAAGCTCCTCCAGGAGCACTCTGGAACTTACCAGCCAAAGAAATGGCACCCCAGGCCTCATGGAAAAGTCCAGATTTCTCCCATTGCAAGCTTAGTTGTGCCATAGTAGCGAAGAAGCATGTGTTAAAGGAAAGCTGCAACACGGTTACATATTTCGACTCGTTGGGCACTCACGTTCTTTGTAACATCTGTGAAGGGGCACTGAACGCCGCCAACTCTTCTCTTGCCTTTGAGTCCCAGGAGGCAAACGGGTTCGTTTGCTTTAACGCTGTGAATGTGCAGCGGTAATGGCAAAGCCCTGCCCGGATCGCTCGACAGCTCTCGTTTGTACAGCATTCAAACGGCCTCAGGAACGCCGTTCTAAGCAGCCTTACATTCCATGCTGGTGTGCCCAAGGAGGAATTTGGATTCTTCTGAGAAACACCACTGTGCCTCACTAATGAAACCTGTGAAAACCCAAAGGACCTCTCCCTACGGCAGTCGGAAGCTAGATGTTGAGTTCCAGACTGAAAACACCGGACAGCTTTCCCTGTGTCTTTGTTGGAATTCTGGGACCATCCAGATTCACAAGGCCTAACTTTTGCACGGCGGGGGAATGCTCTTGTGCATGTACAGCATTCCCCACGTGAAAACCTTTCTTAGCAGATGGAGGCAGTCTTTCCCTTGTACTAGGTAGCTAGGCAGAATCATCAGATAAACATGCTTTGTCATCGAGCTTGAAAGTGGGACACTGATGGGAAAGTTCACATTTTCCCGCTTTGCAAGCGACTTGCTTTTGGCTTCAAAGCTGCCTGAACAGCACTAGCGGCCCACCTTCTCTTCACTGCAGGACTTTCGCTGTGGGCCAAGGTTGCGTTCTCTCAATGCCAAAAATGTGCTGACAATTCCCTTCTAGAAACTCATCCTACTGCACTCCAAATTCAGCTCCGGCCAATGAAAGGTGACCTAAGGCCACAAGGTAAGATCCAGTGTTTCATATCAGCAGAGCTGGGTGTGCATTGTATCCACGAAACCATACTCTGAAATGGAGTGCCTTAACTCTGCTATGCCCCTGGCGACACATAGGACAGTGGATCGTGCACCCATTTCGCATGATGACCACTGTGTGCCTGAAGAGCGTCCTCTGGCTTCTGAGGAACCCTAGGCGAAATAGGCCCCTGGGAAGCACTCTTCCCATTCATAGCAAGGGAAAAGTACTGCTTTCTGGGTTGCCAAGGAAGAGTGTCCCAGTCGCCAAAGAGCCTCGCGAAAGCAGTGCTGGGCAGACTCTGTTTGCAAGTCGACTGGCCTCAGTGACTGAAAGGGAATTCCACTGCTAATACACAGTGTGCTGACGATTGAGGCCTGGACTCAGGACAGCACGCAGGCAGAAGCGAAAGCTGAGCTCTGCGTCCAGCCTGAAGACCAGTACACTTTTCACACTTAACTCTGTTGGGATGTGCAAGAGCCATGGTCACCGAGGCCTACCTAAGGTACTGAAATACTTCCCCAGTTCAGCCTAGGCAGAGGACTCTGTTGCCAAAGGATCTCCATGGAAGGGCCCTGTGAGTTCCGTGTGTTTCCTTGAGGTAGTCAGAAACGACTGAGGGTAACTATAGGAGCTCATGGTTGAAAGCAGGCTACCCTGGCAAAACCTTATTTTCCTCCGCGGTAGGCGAGACAGTTGCGGTTTGAAAGCTGCCTGAAAAACACTCCTGCTGCCCATCTTCTCTTTGCTGCCTGAAGGCGTCACCAAAGTACTATGAGTGTACTCGTATGAGGCATGCTGTCTCAGTTCCTTGCTGGAAGCTCCTCCAGGAGCACTCTGGAACTTACCAGCCAAAGAAATGGCACCCCAGGCCTCATGGAAAAGTCCAGATTTCTCCCATTGCAAGCTTAGTTGTGCCATAGTAGCGAAGAAGCATGTGTTAAAGGAAAGCTGCAACACGGTTACATATTTCGACTCGTTGGGCACTCACGTTCTTTGTAACATCTGTGAAGGGGCACTGAACGCCGCCAACTCTTCTCTTGCCTTTGAGTCCCAGGAGGCAAACGGGTTCGTTTGCTTTAACGCTGTGAATGTGCAGCGGTAATGGCAAAGCCCTGCCCGGATCGCTCGACAGCTCTCGTTTGTACAGCATTCAAACGGCCTCAGGAACGCCGTTCTAAGCAGCCTTACATTCCATGCTGGTGTGCCCAAGGAGGAATTTGGATTCTTCTGAGAAACACCACTGTGCCTCACTAATGAAACCTGTGAAAACCCAAAGGACCTCTCCCTACGGCAGTCGGAAGCTAGATGTTGAGTTCCTGACTGAAAACACCGGACAGCTTTCCCTGTGTCTTTGTTGGAATTCTGGGACCATCCAGATTCACAAGGCCTAACTTTTGCACGGCGGGGGAATGCTCTTGTGCATGTACAGCATTCCCCACGTGAAAACCTTTCTTAGCAGATGGAGGCAGTCTTTCCCTTGTACTAGGTAGCTAGGCAGAATCATCAGATAAACATGCTTTGTCATCGAGCTTGAAAGTGGGACACTGATGGGAAAGTTCACATTTTCCCGCTTTGCAAGCGACTTGCTTTTGGCTTCAAAGCTGCCTGAACAGCACTAGCGGCCCACCTTCTCTTCACTGCAGGACTTTCGCTGTGGGCCAAGGCTGCGTTCTCTCAATGCCAAAAATGTGCTGACAATTCCCTTCTAGAAACTCATCCTACTGCACTCCAAATTCAGCTCCGGCCAATGAAAGGTGACCTAAGGCCACAAGGTAAGATCCAGTGTTTCATATCAGCAGAGCTGGGTGTGCATTGTATCCACGAAACCATACTCTGAAATGGAGTGCCTTAACTCTGCTATGCCCCTGGCGACACATAGGACAGTGGATGGTGCACCCATTTCGCATGATGACCACTGTGTGCCTGAAGAGCGTCCTCTGGCTTCTGAGGAACCCTAGGCGAAATAGGCCCCTGGGAAGCACTCTTCCCATTCTTAGCAAGGGAAAAGTACTGCTTTCTGGGTTGCCAAGGAAGAGTGTCCCAGTCGCCAAAGAGCCTCGCGAAAGCAGTGCTGGGCAGACTCTGTTTGCAAGTCGACTGGCCTCAGTGACTGAAAGGGAATTCCACTGCTAATACACAGTGTGCTGACGATTGAGGCCTGGACTCAGGACAGCACGCAGGCAGAAGCGAAAGCTGAGCTCTGCGTCCAGCCTGAAGACCAGTACACTTTTCACACTTAACTCTGTTGGGATGTGCAAGAGCCATGGTCACCGAGGCCTACCTAAGGTACTGAAATACTTCCCCAGTTCAGCCTAGGCAGAGGACTCTGTTGCCAAAGGATCTCCATGGAAGGGCCCTGTGAGTTCCGTGTGTTTCCTTGAGGGAGTCAGAAACGACTGAGGGTAACTATAGGAGCTCATGGTTGAAAGCAGGCTACCCTGGCAAAACCTTATTTTCCTCCGCGGTAGGCGAGACAGTTGCGGTTTGAAAGCTGCCTGAAAAACACTCCTGCTGCCCATCTTCTCTTTGCTGCCTGAAGGCGTCACCAAAGTACTATGAGTGTACTCGTATGAGGCATGCTGTCTCAGTTCCTTGCTGGAAGCTCCTCCAGGAGCACTCTGGAACTTACCAGCCAAAGAAATGGCACCCCAGGCCTCATGGAAAAGTCCAGATTTCTCCCATTGCAAGCTTAGTTGTGCCATAGTAGCGAAGAAGCATGTGTTAAAGGAAAGCTGCAACACGGTTACATATTTCGACTCGTTGGGCACTCACGTTCTTTGTAACATCTGTGAAGGGGCACTGAACGCCGCCAACTCTTCTCTTGCCTTTGAGTCCCAGGAGGCAAACGGGTTCGTTTGCTTTAACGCTGTGAATGTGCAGCGGTAATGGCAAAGCCCTGCCCGGATCGCTCGACAGCTCTCGTTTGTACAGCATTCAAACGGCCTCAGGAACGCCGTTCTAAGCAGCCTTACATTCCATGCTGGTGTGCCCAAGGAGGAATTTGGATTCTTCTGAGAAACACCACTGTGCCTCACTAATGAAACCTGTGAAAACCCAAAGGACCTCTCCCTACGGCAGTCGGAAGCTAGATGTTGAGTTCCTGACTGAAAACACCGGACAGCTTTCCCTGTGTCTTTGTTGGAATTCTGGGACCATCCAGATTCACAAGGCCTAACTTTTGCACGGCGGGGGAATGCTCTTGTGCATGTACAGCATTCCCCACGTGAAAACCTTTCTTAGCAGATGGAGGCAGTCTTTCCCTTGTACTAGGTAGCTAGGCAGAATCATCAGATAAACATGCTTTGTCATCGAGCTTGAAAGTGGGACACTGATGGGAAAGTTCACATTTTCCCGCTTTGCAAGCGACTTGCTTTTGGCTTCAAAGCTGCCTGAACAGCACTAGCGGCCCACCTTCTCTTCACTGCAGGACTTTCGCTGTGGGCCAAGGCTGCGTTCTCTCAATGCCAAAAATGTGCTGACAATTCCCTTCTAGAAACTCATCCTACTGCACTCCAAATTCAGCTCCGGCCAATGAAAGGTGACCTAAGGCCACAAGGTAAGATCCAGTGTTTCATATCAGCAGAGCTGGGTGTGCATTGTATCCACGAAACCATACTCTGAAATGGAGTGCCTTAACTCTGCTATGCCCCTGGCGACACATAGGACAGTGGATCGTGCACCCATTTCGCATGATGACCACTGTGTGCCTGAAGAGCGTCCTCTGGCTTCTGAGGAACCCTAGGCGAAATAGGCCCCTGGGAAGCACTCTTCCCATTCATAGCAAGGGAAAAGTACTGCTTTCTGGGTTGCCAAGGAAGAGTGTCCCAGTCGTCAAAGAGCCTCGCGAAAGCAGTGCTGGGCAGACTCTGTTTGCAAGTCGACTGGCCTCAGTGACTGAAAGGGAATTCCACTGCTAATACACAGTGTGCTGACGATTGAGGCCTGGACTCAGGACAGCACGCAGGCAGAAGCGAAAGCTGAGCTCTGCGTCCAGCCTGAAGACCAGTACACTTTTCACACTTAACTCTGTTGGGATGTGCAAGAGCCATGGTCACCGAGGCCTACCTAAGGTACTGAAATACTTCCCCAGTTCAGCCTAGGCAGAGGACTCTGTTGCCAAAGGATCTCCATGGAAGGGCCCTGTGAGTTCCGTGTGTTTCCTTGAGGGAGTCAGAAACGACTGAGGGTAACTATAGGAGCTCATGGTTGAAAGCAGGCTACCCTGGCAAAACCTTATTTTCCTCCGCGGTAGGCGAGACAGTTGCGGTTTGAAAGCTGCCTGAAAAACACTCCTGCTGCCCATCTTCTCTTTGCTGCCTGAAGGCGTCACCAAAGTACTATGAGTGTACTCGTATGAGGCATGCTGTCTCAGTTCCTTGCTGGAAGCTCCTCCAGGAGCACTCTGGAACTTACCAGCCAAAGAAATGGCACCCCAGGCCTCATGGAAAAGTCCAGATTTCTCCCATTGCAAGCTTAGTTGTGCCATAGTAGCGAAGAAGCATGTGTTAAAGGAAAGCTGCAACACGGTTACATATTTCGACTCGTTGGGCACTCACGTTCTTTGTAACATCTGTGAAGGGGCACTGAACGCCGCCAACTCTTCTCTTGCCTTTGAGTCCCAGGAGGCAAACGGGTTCGTTTGCTTTAACGCTGTGAATGTGCAGCGGTAATGGCAAAGCCCTGCCCGGATCGCTCGACAGCTCTCGTTTGTACAGCATTCAAACGGCCTCAGGAACGCCGTTCTAAGCAGCCTTACATTCCATGCTGGTGTGCCCAAGGAGGAATTTGGATTCTTCTGAGAAACACCACTGTGCCTCACTAATGAAACCTGTGAAAACCCAAAGGACCTCTCCCTACGGCAGTCGGAAGCTAGATGTTGAGTTCCTGACTGAAAACACCGGACAGCTTTCCCTGTGTCTTTGTTGGAATTCTGGGACCATCCAGATTCACAAGGCCTAACTTTTGCACGGCGGGGGAATGCTCTTGTGCATGTACAGCATTCCCCACGTGAAAACCTTTCTTAGCAGATGGAGGCAGTCTTTCCCTTGTACTAGGTAGCTAGGCAGAATCATCAGATAAACATGCTTTGTCATCGAGCTTGAAAGTGGGACACTGATGGGAAAGTTCACATTTTCCCGCTTTGCAAGCGACTTGCTTTTGGCTTCAAAGCTGCCTGAACAGCACTAGCGGCCCACCTTCTCTTCACTGCAGGACTTTCGCTGTGGGCCAAGGTTGCGTTCTCTCAATGCCAAAAATGTGCTGACAATTCCCTTCTAGAAACTCATCCTACTGCACTCCAAATTCAGCTCCGGCCAATGAAAGGTGACCTAAGGCCACAAGGTAAGATCCAGTGTTTCATATCAGCAGAGCTGGGTGTGCATTGTATCCACGAAACCGTACTCTGAAATGGAGTGCCTTAACTCTGCTATGCCCCTGGCGACACATAGGACAGTGGATCGTGCACCCATTTCGCATGATGACCACTGTGTGCCTGAAGAGCGTCCTCTGGCTTCTGAGGAACCCTAGGCGAAATAGGCCCCTGGGAAGCACTCTTCCCATTCATAGCAAGGGAAAAGTACTGCTTTCTGGGTTGCCAAGGAAGAGTGTCCCAGTCGTCAAAGAGCCTCGCGAAAGCAGTGCTGGGCAGACTCTGTTTGCAAGTCGACTGGCCTCAGTGACTGAAAGGGAATTCCACTGCTAATACACAGTGTGCTGACGATTGAGGCCTGGACTCAGGACAGCACGCAGGCAGAAGCGAAAGCTGAGCTCTGCGTCCAGCCTGAAGACCAGTACACTTTTCACACTTAACTCTGTTGGGATGTGCAAGAGCCATGGTCACCGAGGCCTACCTAAGGTACTGAAATACTTCCCCAGTTCAGCCTAGGCAGAGGACTCTGTTGCCAAAGGATCTCCATGGAAGGGCCCTGTGAGTTCCGTGTGTTTCCTTGAGGGAGTCAGAAACGACTGAGGGTAACTATAGGAGCTCATGGTTGAAAGCAGGCTACCCTGGCAAAACCTTATTTTCCTCCGCGGTAGGCGAGACAGTTGCGGTTTGAAAGCTGCCTGAAAAACACTCCTGCTGCCCATCTTCTCTTTGCTGCCTGAAGGCGTCACCAAAGTACTATGAGTGTACTCGTATGAGGCATGCTGTCTCAGTTCCTTGCTGGAAGCTCCTCCAGGAGCACTCTGGAACTTACCAGCCAAAGAAATGGCACCCCAGGCCTCATGGAAAAGTCCAGATTTCTCCCATTGCAAGCTTAGTTGTGCCATAGTAGCGAAGAAGCATGTGTTAAAGGAAAGCTGCAACACGGTTACATATTTCGACTCGTTGGGCACTCACGTTCTTTGTAACATCTGTGAAGGGGCACTGAACGCCGCCAACTCTTCTCTTGCCTTTGAGTCCCAGGAGGCAAACGGGTTCGTTTGCTTTAACGCTGTGAATGTGCAGCGGTAATGGCAAAGCCCTGCCCGGATCGCTCGACAGCTCTCGTTTGTACAGCATTCAAACGGCCTCAGGAACGCCGTTCTAAGCAGCCTTACATTCCATGCTGGTGTGCCCAAGGAGGAATTTGGATTCTTCTGAGAAACACCACTGTGCCTCACTAATGAAACCTGTGAAAACCCAAAGGACCTCTCCCTACGGCAGTCGGAAGCTAGATGTTGAGTTCCTGACTGAAAACACCGGACAGCTTTCCCTGTGTCTTTGTTGGAATTCTGGGACCATCCAGATTCACAAGGCCTAACTTTTGCACGGCGGGGGAATGCTCTTGTGCATGTACAGCATTCCCCACGTGAAAACCTTTCTTAGCAGATGGAGGCAGTCTTTCCCTTGTACTAGGTAGCTAGGCAGAATCATCAGATAAACATGCTTTGTCATCGAGCTTGAAAGTGGGACACTGATGGGAAAGTTCACATTTTCCCGCTTTGCAAGCGACTTGCTTTTGGCTTCAAAGCTGCCTGAACAGCACTAGCGGCCCACCTTCTCTTCACTGCAGGACTTTCGCTGTGGGCCAAGGCTGCGTTCTCTCAATGCCAAAAATGTGCTGACAATTCCCTTCTAGAAACTCATCCTACTGCACTCCAAATTCAGCTCCGGCCAATGAAAGGTGACCTAAGGCCACAAGGTAAGATCCAGTGTTTCATATCAGCAGAGCTGGGTGTGCATTGTATCCACGAAACCATACTCTGAAATGGAGTGCCTTAACTCTGCTATGCCCCTGGCGACACATAGGACAGTGGATCGTGCACCCATTTCGCATGATGACCACTGTGTGCCTGAAGAGCGTCCTCTGGCTTCTGAGGAACCCTAGGCGAAATAGGCCCCTGGGAAGCACTCTTCCCATTCATAGCAAGGGAAAAGTACTGCTTTCTGGGTTGCCAAGGAAGAGTGTCCCAGTCGTCAAAGAGCCTCGCGAAAGCAGTGCTGGGCAGACTCTGTTGGCAAGTCGACTGGCCTCAGTGACTGAAAGGGAATTCCACTGCTAATACACAGTGTGCTGACGATTGAGGCCTGGACTCAGGACAGCACGCAGGCAGAAGCGAAAGCTGAGCTCTGCGTCCAGCCTGAAGACCAGTACACTTTTCACACTTAACTCTGTTGGGATGTGCAAGAGCCATGGTCACCGAGGCCTACCTAAGGTACTGAAATACTTCCCCAGTTCAGCCTAGGCAGAGGACTCTGTTGCCAAAGGATCTCCATGGAAGGGCCCTGTGAGTTCCGTGTGTTTCCTTGAGGGAGTCAGAAACGACTGAGGGTAACTATAGGAGCTCATGGTTGAAAGCAGGCTACCCTGGCAAAACCTTATTTTCCTCCGCGGTAGGCGAGACAGTTGCGGTTTGAAAGCTGCCTGAAAAACACTCCTGCTGCCCATCTTCTCTTTGCTGCCTGAAGGCGTCACCAAAGTACTATGAGTGTACTCGTATGAGGCATGCTGTCTCAGTTCCTTGCTGGAAGCTCCTCCAGGAGCACTCTGGAACTTACCAGCCAAAGAAATGGCACCCCAGGCCTCATGGAAAAGTCCAGATTTCTCCCATTGCAAGCTTAGTTGTGCCATAGTAGCGAAGAAGCATGTGTTAAAGGAAAGCTGCAACACGGTTACATATTTCGACTCGTTGGGCACTCACGTTCTTTGTAACATCTGTGAAGGGGCACTGAACGCCGCCAACTCTTCTCTTGCCTTTGAGTCCCAGGAGGCAAACGGGTTCGTTTGCTTTAACGCTGTGAATGTGCAGCGGTAATGGCAAAGCCCTGCCCGGATCGCTCGACAGCTCTCGTTTGTACAGCATTCAAACGGCCTCAGGAACGCCGTTCTAAGCAGCCTTACATTCCATGCTGGTGTGCCCAAGGAGGAATTTGGATTCTTCTGAGAAACACCACTGTGCCTCACTAATGAAACCTGTGAAAACCCAAAGGACCTCTCCCTACGGCAGTCGGAAGCTAGATGTTGAGTTCCTGACTGAAAACACCGGACAGCTTTCCCTGTGTCTTTGTTGGAATTCTGGGACCATCCAGATTCACAAGGCCTAACTTTTGCACGGCGGGGGAATGCTCTTGTGCATGTACAGCATTCCCCACGTGAAAACCTTTCTTAGCAGATGGAGGCAGTCTTTCCCTTGTACTAGGTAGCTAGGCAGAATCATCAGATAAACATGCTTTGTCATCGAGCTTGAAAGTGGGACACTGATGGGAAAGTTCACATTTTCCCGCTTTGCAAGCGACTTGCTTTTGGCTTCAAAGCTGCCTGAACAGCACTAGCGGCCCACCTTCTCTTCACTGCAGGACTTTCGCTGTGGGCCAAGGTTGCGTTCTCTCAATGCCAAAAATGTGCTGACAATTCCCTTCTAGAAACTCATCCTACTGCACTCCAAATTCAGCTCCGGCCAATGAAAGGTGACCTAAGGCCACAAGGTAAGATCCAGTGTTTCATATCAGCAGAGCTGGGTGTGCATTGTATCCACGAAACCATACTCTGAAATGGAGTGCCTTAACTCTGCTATGCCCCTGGCGACACATAGGACAGTGGATCGTGCACCCATTTCGCATGATGACCACTGTGTGCCTGAAGAGCGTCCTCTGGCTTCTGAGGAACCCTAGGCGAAATAGGCCCCTGGGAAGCACTCTTCCCATTCATAGCAAGGGAAAAGTACTGCTTTCTGGGTTGCCAAGGAAGAGTGTCCCAGTCGTCAAAGAGCCTCGCGAAAGCAGTGCTGGGCAGACTCTGTTTGCAAGTCGACTGGCCTCAGTGACTGAAAGGGAATTCCACTGCTAATACACAGTGTGCTGACGATTGAGGCCTGGACTCAGGACAGCACGCAGGCAGAAGCGAAAGCTGAGCTCTGCGTCCAGCCTGAAGACCAGTACACTTTTCACACTTAACTCTGTTGGGATGTGCAAGAGCCATGGTCACCGAGGCCTACCTAAGGTACTGAAATACTTCCCCAGTTCAGCCTAGGCAGAGGACTCTGTTGCCAAAGGATCTCCATGGAAGGGCCCTGTGAGTTCCGTGTGTTTCCTTGAGGGAGTCAGAAACGACTGAGGGTAACTATAGGAGCTCATGGTTGAAAGCAGGCTACCCTGGCAAAACCTTATTTTCCTCCGCGGTAGGCGAGACAGTTGCGGTTTGAAAGCTGCCTGAAAAACACTCCTGCTGCCCATCTTCTCTTTGCTGCCTGAAGGCGTCACCAAAGTACTATGAGTGTACTCGTATGAGGCATGCTGTCTCAGTTCCTTGCTGGAAGCTCCTCCAGGAGCACTCTGGAACTTACCAGCCAAAGAAATGGCACCCCAGGCCTCATGGAAAAGTCCAGATTTCTCCCATTGCAAGCTTAGTTGTGCCATAGTAGCGAAGAAGCATGTGTTAAAGGAAAGCTGCAACACGGTTACATATTTCGACTCGTTGGGCACTCACGTTCTTTGTAACATCTGTGAAGGGGCACTGAACGCCGCCAACTCTTCTCTTGCCTTTGAGTCCCAGGAGGCAAACGGGTTCGTTTGCTTTAACGCTGTGAATGTGCAGCGGTAATGGCAAAGCCCTGCCCGGATCGCTCGACAGCTCTCGTTTGTACAGCATTCAAACGGCCTCAGGAACGCCGTTCTAAGCAGCCTTACATTCCATGCTGGTGTGCCCAAGGAGGAATTTGGATTCTTCTGAGAAACACCACTGTGCCTCACTAATGAAACCTGTGAAAACCCAAAGGACCTCTCCCTACGGCAGTCGGAAGCTAGATGTTGAGTTCCTGACTGAAAACACCGGACAGCTTTCCCTGTGTCTTTGTTGGAATTCTGGGACCATCCAGATTCACAAGGCCTAACTTTTGCACGGCGGGGGAATGCTCTTGTGCATGTACAGCATTCCCCACGTGAAAACCTTTCTTAGCAGATGGAGGCAGTCTTTCCCTTGTACTAGGTAGCTAGGCAGAATCATCAGATAAACATGCTTTGTCATCGAGCTTGAAAGTGGGACACTGATGGGAAAGTTCACATTTTCCCGCTTTGCAAGCGACTTGCTTTTGGCTTCAAAGCTGCCTGAACAGCACTAGCGGCCCACCTTCTCTTCACTGCAGGACTTTCGCTGTGGGCCAAGGCTGCGTTCTCTCAATGCCAAAAATGTGCTGACAATTCCCTTCTAGAAACTCATCCTACTGCACTCCAAATTCAGCTCCGGCCAATGAAAGGTGACCTAAGGCCACAAGGTAAGATCCAGTGTTTCATATCAGCAGAGCTGGGTGTGCATTGTATCCACGAAACCATACTCTGAAATGGAGTGCCTTAACTCTGCTATGCCCCTGGCGACACATAGGACAGTGGATCGTGCACCCATTTCGCATGATGACCACTGTGTGCCTGAAGAGCGTCCTCTGGCTTCTGAGGAACCCTAGGCGAAATAGGCCCCTGGGAAGCACTCTTCCCATTCATAGCAAGGGAAAAGTACTGCTTTCTGGGTTGCCAAGGAAGAGTGTCCCAGTCGTCAAAGAGCCTCGCGAAAGCAGTGCTGGGCAGACTCTGTTGGCAAGTCGACTGGCCTCAGTGACTGAAAGGGAATTCCACTGCTAATACACAGTGTGCTGACGATTGAGGCCTGGACTCAGGACAGCACGCAGGCAGAAGCGAAAGCTGAGCTCTGCGTCCAGCCTGAAGACCAGTACACTTTTCACACTTAACTCTGTTGGGATGTGCAAGAGCCATGGTCACCGAGGCCTACCTAAGGTACTGAAATACTTCCCCAGTTCAGCCTAGGCAGAGGACTCTGTTGCCAAAGGATCTCCATGGAAGGGCCCTGTGAGTTCCGTGTGTTTCCTTGAGGGAGTCAGAAACGACTGAGGGTAACTATAGGAGCTCATGGTTGAAAGCAGGCTACCCTGGCAAAACCTTATTTTCCTCCGCGGTAGGCGAGACAGTTGCGGTTTGAAAGCTGCCTGAAAAACACTCCTGCTGCCCATCTTCTCTTTGCTGCCTGAAGGCGTCACCAAAGTACTATGAGTGTACTCGTATGAGGCATGCTGTCTCAGTTCCTTGCTGGAAGCTCCTCCAGGAGCACTCTGGAACTTACCAGCCAAAGAAATGGCACCCCAGGCCTCATGGAAAAGTCCAGATTTCTCCCATTGCAAGCTTAGTTGTGCCATAGTAGCGAAGAAGCATGTGTTAAAGGAAAGCTGCAACACGGTTACATATTTCGACTCGTTGGGCACTCACGTTCTTTGTAACATCTGTGAAGGGGCACTGAACGCCGCCAACTCTTCTCTTGCCTTTGAGTCCCAGGAGGCAAACGGGTTCGTTTGCTTTAACGCTGTGAATGTGCAGCGGTAATGGCAAAGCCCTGCCCGGATCGCTCGACAGCTCTCGTTTGTACAGCATTCAAACGGCCTCAGGAACGCCGTTCTAAGCAGCCTTACATTCCATGCTGGTGTGCCCAAGGAGGAATTTGGATTCTTCTGAGAAACACCACTGTGCCTCACTAATGAAACCTGTGAAAACCCAAAGGACCTCTCCCTACGGCAGTCGGAAGCTAGATGTTGAGTTCCTGACTGAAAACACCGGACAGCTTTCCCTGTGTCTTTGTTGGAATTCTGGGACCATCCAGATTCACAAGGCCTAACTTTTGCACGGCGGGGGAATGCTCTTGTGCATGTACAGCATTCCCCACGTGAAAACCTTTCTTAGCAGATGGAGGCAGTCTTTCCCTTGTACTAGGTAGCTAGGCAGAATCATCAGATAAACATGCTTTGTCATCGAGCTTGAAAGTGGGACACTGATGGGAAAGTTCACATTTTCCCGCTTTGCAAGCGACTTGCTTTTGGCTTCAAAGCTGCCTGAACAGCACTAGCGGCCCACCTTCTCTTCACTGCAGGACTTTCGCTGTGGGCCAAGGCTGCGTTCTCTCAATGCCAAAAATGTGCTGACAATTCCCTTCTAGAAACTCATCCTACTGCACTCCAAATTCAGCTCCGGCCAATGAAAGGTGACCTAAGGCCACAAGGTAAGATCCAGTGTTTCATATCAGCAGAGCTGGGTGTGCATTGTATCCACGAAACCATACTCTGAAATGGAGTGCCTTAACTCTGCTATGCCCCTGGCGACACATAGGACAGTGGATCGTGCACCCATTTCGCATGATGACCACTGTGTGCCTGAAGAGCGTCCTCTGGCTTCTGAGGAACCCTAGGCGAAATAGGCCCCTGGGAAGCACTCTTCCCATTCATAGCAAGGGAAAAGTACTGCTTTCTGGGTTGCCAAGGAAGAGTGTCCCAGTCGTCAAAGAGCCTCGCGAAAGCAGTGCTGGGCAGACTCTGTTGGCAAGTCGACTGGCCTCAGTGACTGAAAGGGAATTCCACTGCTAATACACAGTGTGCTGACGATTGAGGCCTGGACTCAGGACAGCACGCAGGCAGAAGCGAAAGCTGAGCTCTGCGTCCAGCCTGAAGACCAGTACACTTTTCACACTTAACTCTGTTGGGATGTGCAAGAGCCATGGTCACCGAGGCCTACCTAAGGTACTGAAATACTTCCCCAGTTCAGCCTAGGCAGAGGACTCTGTTGCCAAAGGATCTCCATGGAAGGGCCCTGTGAGTTCCGTGTGTTTCCTTGAGGGAGTCAGAAACGACTGAGGGTAACTATAGGAGCTCATGGTTGAAAGCAGGCTACCCTGGCAAAACCTTATTTTCCTCCGCGGTAGGCGAGACAGTTGCGGTTTGAAAGCTGCCTGAAAAACACTCCTGCTGCCCATCTTCTCTTTGCTGCCTGAAGGCGTCACCAAAGTACTATGAGTGTACTCGTATGAGGCATGCTGTCTCAGTTCCTTGCTGGAAGCTCCTCCAGGAGCACTCTGGAACTTACCAGCCAAAGAAATGGCTCCCCAGGGCTCATGGAAAAGTCCAGATTTCTCCCATTGCAAGCTTAGTTGTGCCATAGTAGCGAAGAAGCATGTGTTAAAGGAAAGCTGCAACACGGTTACATATTTCGACTCGTTGGGCACTCACGTTCTTTGTAACATCTGTGAAGGGGCACTGAACGCCGCCAACTCTTCTCTTGCCTTTGAGTCCCAGGAGGCAAACGGGTTCGTTTGCTTTAACGCTGTGAATGTGCAGCGGTAATGGCAAAGCCCTGCCCGGATCGCTCGACAGCTCTCGTTTGTACAGCATTCAAACGGCCTCAGGAACGCCGTTCTAAGCAGCCTTACATTCCATGCTGGTGTGCCCAAGGAGGAATTTGGATTCTTCTGAGAAACACCACTGTGCCTCACTAATGAAACCTGTGAAAACCCAAAGGACCTCTCCCTACGGCAGTCGGAAGCTAGATGTTGAGTTCCAGACTGAAAACACCGGACAGCTTTCCCTGTGTCTTTGTTGGAATTCTGGGACCATCCAGATTCACAAGGCCTAACTTTTGCACGGCGGGGGAATGCTCTTGTGCATGTACAGCATTCCCCACGTGAAAACCTTTCTTAGCAGATGGAGGCAGTCTTTCCCTTGTACTAGGTAGCTAGGCAGAATCATCAGATAAACATGCTTTGTCATCGAGCTTGAAAGTGGGACACTGATGGGAAAGTTCACATTTTCCCGCTTTGCAAGCGACTTGCTTTTGGCTTCAAAGCTGCCTGAACAGCACTAGCGGCCCACCTTCTCTTCACTGCAGGACTTTCGCTGTGGGCCAAGGCTGCGTTCTCTCAATGCCAAAAATGTGCTGACAATTCCCTTCTAGAAACTCATCCTACTGCACTCCAAATTCAGCTCCGGCCAATGAAAGGTGACCTAAGGCCACAAGGTAAGATCCAGTGTTTCATATCAGCAGAGCTGGGTGTGCATTGTATCCACGAAACCATACTCTGAAATGGAGTGCCTTAACTCTGCTATGCCCCTGGCGACACATAGGACAGTGGATCGTGCACCCATTTCGCATGATGACCACTGTGTGCCTGAAGAGCGTCCTCTGGCTTCTGAGGAACCCTAGGCGAAATAGGCCCCTGGGAAGCACTCTTCCCATTCATAGCAAGGGAAAAGTACTGCTTTCTGGGTTGCCAAGGAAGAGTGTCCCAGTCGTCAAAGAGCCTCGCGAAAGCAGTGCTGGGCAGACTCTGTTGGCAAGTCGACTGGCCTCAGTGACTGAAAGGGAATTCCACTGCTAATACACAGTGTGCTGACGATTGAGGCCTGGACTCAGGACAGCACGCAGGCAGAAGCGAAAGCTGAGCTCTGCGTCCAGCCTGAAGACCAGTACACTTTTCACACTTAACTCTGTTGGGATGTGCAAGAGCCATGGTCACCGAGGCCTACCTAAGGTACTGAAATACTTCCCCAGTTCAGCCTAGGCAGAGGACTCTGTTGCCAAAGGATCTCCATGGAAGGGCCCTGTGAGTTCCGTGTGTTTCCTTGAGGGAGTCAGAAACGACTGAGGGTAACTATAGGAGCTCATGGTTGAAAGCAGGCTACCCTGGCAAAACCTTATTTTCCTCCGCGGTAGGCGAGACAGTTGCGGTTTGAAAGCTGCCTGAAAAACACTCCTGCTGCCCATCTTCTCTTTGCTGCCTGAAGGCGTCACCAAAGTACTATGAGTGTACTCGTATGAGGCATGCTGTCTCAGTTCCTTGCTGGAAGCTCCTCCAGGAGCACTCTGGAACTTACCAGCCAAAGAAATGGCACCCCAGGCCTCATGGAAAAGTCCAGATTTCTCCCATTGCAAGCTTAGTTGTGCCATAGTAGCGAAGAAGCATGTGTTAAAGGAAAGCTGCAACACGGTTACATATTTCGACTCGTTGGGCACTCACGTTCTTTGTAACATCTGTGAAGGGGCACTGAACGCCGCCAACTCTTCTCTTGCCTTTGAGTCCCAGGAGGCAAACGGGTTCGTTTGCTTTAACGCTGTGAATGTGCAGCGGTAATGGCAAAGCCCTGCCCGGATCGCTCGACAGCTCTCGTTTGTACAGCATTCAAACGGCCTCAGGAACGCCGTTCTAAGCAGCCTTACATTCCATGCTGGTGTGCCCAAGGAGGAATTTGGATTCTTCTGAGAAACACCACTGTGCCTCACTAATGAAACCTGTGAAAACCCAAAGGACCTCTCCCTACGGCAGTCGGAAGCTAGATGTTGAGTTCCTGACTGAAAACACCGGACAGCTTTCCCTGTGTCTTTGTTGGAATTCTGGGACCATCCAGATTCACAAGGCCTAACTTTTGCACGGCGGGGGAATGCTCTTGTGCATGTACAGCATTCCCCACGTGAAAACCTTTCTTAGCAGATGGAGGCAGTCTTTCCCTTGTACTAGGTAGCTAGGCAGAATCATCAGATAAACATGCTTTGTCATCGAGCTTGAAAGTGGGACACTGATGGGAAAGTTCACATTTTCCCGCTTTGCAAGCGACTTGCTTTTGGCTTCAAAGCTGCCTGAACAGCACTAGCGGCCCACCTTCTCTTCACTGCAGGACTTTCGCTGTGGGCCAAGGCTGCGTTCTCTCAATGCCAAAAATGTGCTGACAATTCCCTTCTAGAAACTCATCCTACTGCACTCCAAATTCAGCTCCGGCCAATGAAAGGTGACCTAAGGCCACAAGGTAAGATCCAGTGTTTCATATCAGCAGAGCTGGGTGTGCATTGTATCCACGAAACCATACTCTGAAATGGAGTGCCTTAACTCTGCTATGCCCCTGGCGACACATAGGACAGTGGATCGTGCACCCATTTCGCATGATGACCACTGTGTGCCTGAAGAGCGTCCTCTGGCTTCTGAGGAACCCTAGGCGAAATAGGCCCCTGGGAAGCACTCTTCCCATTCATAGCAAGGGAAAAGTACTGCTTTCTGGGTTGCCAAGGAAGAGTGTCCCAGTCGTCAAAGAGCCTCGCGAAAGCAGTGCTGGGCAGACTCTGTTGGCAAGTCGACTGGCCTCAGTGACTGAAAGGGAATTCCACTGCTAATACACAGTGTGCTGACGATTGAGGCCTGGACTCAGGACAGCACGCAGGCAGAAGCGAAAGCTGAGCTCTGCGTCCAGCCTGAAGACCAGTACACTTTTCACACTTAACTCTGTTGGGATGTGCAAGAGCCATGGTCACCGAGGCCTACCTAAGGTACTGAAATACTTCCCCAGTTCAGCCTAGGCAGAGGACTCTGTTGCCAAAGGATCTCCATGGAAGGGCCCTGTGAGTTCCGTGTGTTTCCTTGAGGGAGTCAGAAACGACTGAGGGTAACTATAGGAGCTCATGGTTGAAAGCAGGCTACCCTGGCAAAACCTTATTTTCCTCCGCGGTAGGCGAGACAGTTGCGGTTTGAAAGCTGCCTGAAAAACACTCCTGCTGCCCATCTTCTCTTTGCTGCCTGAAGGCGTCACCAAAGTACTATGAGTGTACTCGTATGAGGCATGCTGTCTCAGTTCCTTGCTGGAAGCTCCTCCAGGAGCACTCTGGAACTTACCAGCCAAAGAAATGGCTCCCCAGGCCTCATGGAAAAGTCCAGATTTCTCCCATTGCAAGCTTAGTTGTGCCATAGTAGCGAAGAAGCATGTGTTAAAGGAAAGCTGCAACACGGTTACATATTTCGACTCGTTGGGCACTCACGTTCTTTGTAACATCTGTGAAGGGGCACTGAACGCCGCCAACTCTTCTCTTGCCTTTGAGTCCCAGGAGGCAAACGGGTTCGTTTGCTTTAACGCTGTGAATGTGCAGCGGTAATGGCAAAGCCCTGCCCGGATCGCTCGACAGCTCTCGTTTGTACAGCATTCAAACGGCCTCAGGAACGCCGTTCTAAGCAGCCTTACATTCCATGCTGGTGTGCCCAAGGAGGAATTTGGATTCTTCTGAGAAACACCACTGTGCCTCACTAATGAAACCTGTGAAAACCCAAAGGACCTCTCCCTACGGCAGTCGGAAGCTAGATGTTGAGTTCCAGACTGAAAACACCGGACAGCTTTCCCTGTGTCTTTGTTGGAATTCTGGGACCATCCAGATTCACAAGGCCTAACTTTTGCACGGCGGGGGAATGCTCTTGTGCATGTACAGCATTCCCCACGTGAAAACCTTTCTTAGCAGATGGAGGCAGTCTTTCCCTTGTACTAGGTAGCTAGGCAGAATCATCAGATAAACATGCTTTGTCATCGAGCTTGAAAGTGGGACACTGATGGGAAAGTTCACATTTTCCCGCTTTGCAAGCGACTTGCTTTTGGCTTCAAAGCTGCCTGAACAGCACTAGCGGCCCACCTTCTCTTCACTGCAGGACTTTCGCTGTGGGCCAAGGCTGCGTTCTCTCAATGCCAAAAATGTGCTGACAATTCCCTTCTAGAAACTCATCCTACTGCACTCCAAATTCAGCTCCGGCCAATGAAAGGTGACCTAAGGCCACAAGGTAAGATCCAGTGTTTCATATCAGCAGAGCTGGGTGTGCATTGTATCCACGAAACCATACTCTGAAATGGAGTGCCTTAACTCTGCTATGCCCCTGGCGACACATAGGACAGTGGATCGTGCACCCATTTCGCATGATGACCACTGTGTGCCTGAAGAGC
Organism: Eubalaena glacialis; assembly: GCF_028564815.1. NCBI lineage: Eukaryota > Metazoa > Chordata > Mammalia > Artiodactyla > Balaenidae > Eubalaena > Eubalaena glacialis. The sequence continues at coordinate 34,397,505 of NC_083728.1, read as the reverse complement.
GTCCTCTGGCTTCTGAGGAACCCTAGGCGAAATAGGCCCCTGGGAAGCACTCTTCCCATTCATAGCAAGGGAAAAGTACTGCTTTCTGGGTTGCCAAGGAAGAGTGTCCCAGTCGTCAAAGAGCCTCGCGAAAGCAGTGCTGGGCAGACTCTGTTGGCAAGTCGACTGGCCTCAGTGACTGAAAGGGAATTCCACTGCTAATACACAGTGTGCTGACGATTGAGGCCTGGACTCAGGACAGCACGCAGGCAGAAGCGAAAGCTGAGCTCTGCGTCCAGCCTGAAGACCAGTACACTTTTCACACTTAACTCTGTTGGGATGTGCAAGAGCCATGGTCACCGAGGCCTACCTAAGGTACTGAAATACTTCCCCAGTTCAGCCTAGGCAGAGGACTCTGTTGCCAAAGGATCTCCATGGAAGGGCCCTGTGAGTTCCGTGTGTTTCCTTGAGGGAGTCAGAAACGACTGAGGGTAACTATAGGAGCTCATGGTTGAAAGCAGGCTACCCTGGCAAAACCTTATTTTCCTCCGCGGTAGGCGAGACAGTTGCGGTTTGAAAGCTGCCTGAAAAACACTCCTGCTGCCCATCTTCTCTTTGCTGCCTGAAGGCGTCACCAAAGTACTATGAGTGTACTCGTATGAGGCATGCTGTCTCAGTTCCTTGCTGGAAGCTCCTCCAGGAGCACTCTGGAACTTACCAGCCAAAGAAATGGCACCCCAGGCCTCATGGAAAAGTCCAGATTTCTCCCATTGCAAGCTTAGTTGTGCCATAGTAGCGAAGAAGCATGTGTTAAAGGAAAGCTGCAACACGGTTACATATTTCGACTCGTTGGGCACTCACGTTCTTTGTAACATCTGTGAAGGGGCACTGAACGCCGCCAACTCTTCTCTTGCCTTTGAGTCCCAGGAGGCAAACGGGTTCGTTTGCTTTAACGCTGTGAATGTGCAGCGGTAATGGCAAAGCCCTGCCCGGATCGCTCGACAGCTCTCGTTTGTACAGCATTCAAACGGCCTCAGGAACGCCGTTCTAAGCAGCCTTACATTCCATGCTGGTGTGCCCAAGGAGGAATTTGGATTCTTCTGAGAAACACCACTGTGCCTCACTAATGAAACCTGTGAAAACCCAAAGGACCTCTCCCTACGGCAGTCGGAAGCTAGATGTTGAGTTCCAGACTGAAAACACCGGACAGCTTTCCCTGTGTCTTTGTTGGAATTCTGGGACCATCCAGATTCACAAGGCCTAACTTTTGCACGGCGGGGGAATGCTCTTGTGCATGTACAGCATTCCCCACGTGAAAACCTTTCTTAGCAGATGGAGGCAGTCTTTCCCTTGTACTAGGTAGCTAGGCAGAATCATCAGATAAACATGCTTTGTCATCGAGCTTGAAAGTGGGACACTGATGGGAAAGTTCACATTTTCCCGCTTTGCAAGCGACTTGCTTTTGGCTTCAAAGCTGCCTGAACAGCACTAGCGGCCCACCTTCTCTTCACTGCAGGACTTTCGCTGTGGGCCAAGGCTGCGTTCTCTCAATGCCAAAAATGTGCTGACAATTCCCTTCTAGAAACTCATCCTACTGCACTCCAAATTCAGCTCCGGCCAATGAAAGGTGACCTAAGGCCACAAGGTAAGATCCAGTGTTTCATATCAGCAGAGCTGGGTGTGCATTGTATCCACGAAACCATACTCTGAAATGGAGTGCCTTAACTCTGCTATGCCCCTGGCGACACATAGGACAGTGGATGGTGCACCCATTTCGCATGATGACCACTGTGTGCCTGAAGAGCGTCCTCTGGCTTCTGAGGAACCCTAGGCGAAATAGGCCCCTGGGAAGCACTCTTCCCATTCATAGCAAGGGAAAAGTACTGCTTTCTGGGTTGCCAAGGAAGAGTGTCCCAGTCGTCAAAGAGCCTCGCGAAAGCAGTGCTGGGCAGACTCTGTTTGCAAGTCGACTGGCCTCAGTGACTGAAAGGGAATTCCACTGCTAATACACAGTGTGCTGACGATTGAGGCCTGGACTCAGGACAGCACGCAGGCAGAAGCGAAAGCTGAGCTCTGCGTCCAGCCTGAAGACCAGTACACTTTTCACACTTAACTCTGTTGGGATGTGCAAGAGCCATGGTCACCGAGGCCTACCTAAGGTACTGAAATACTTCCCCAGTTCAGCCTAGGCAGAGGACTCTGTTGCCAAAGGATCTCCATGGAAGGGCCCTGTGAGTTCCGTGTGTTTCCTTGAGGGAGTCAGAAACGACTGAGGGTAACTATAGGAGCTCATGGTTGAAAGCAGGCTACCCTGGCAAAACCTTATTTTCCTCCGCGGTAGGCGAGACAGTTGCGGTTTGAAAGCTGCCTGAAAAACACTCCTGCTGCCCATCTTCTCTTTGCTGCCTGAAGGCGTCACCAAAGTACTATGAGTGTACTCGTATGAGGCATGCTGTCTCAGTTCCTTGCTGGAAGCTCCTCCAGGAGCACTCTGGAACTTACCAGCCAAAGAAATGGCACCCCAGGCCTCATGGAAAAGTCCAGATTTCTCCCATTGCAAGCTTAGTTGTGCCATAGTAGCGAAGAAGCATGTGTTAAAGGAAAGCTGCAACACGGTTACATATTTCGACTCGTTGGGCACTCACGTTCTTTGTAACATCTGTGAAGGGGCACTGAACGCCGCCAACTCTTCTCTTGCCTTTGAGTCCCAGGAGGCAAACGGGTTCGTTTGCTTTAACGCTGTGAATGTGCAGCGGTAATGGCAAAGCCCTGCCCGGATCGCTCGACAGCTCTCGTTTGTACAGCATTCAAACGGCCTCAGGAACGCCGTTCTAAGCAGCCTTACATTCCATGCTGGTGTGCCCAAGGAGGAATTTGGATTCTTCTGAGAAACACCACTGTGCCTCACTAATGAAACCTGTGAAAACCCAAAGGACCTCTCCCTACGGCAGTCGGAAGCTAGATGTTGAGTTCCTGACTGAAAACACCGGACAGCTTTCCCTGTGTCTTTGTTGGAATTCTGGGACCATCCAGATTCACAAGGCCTAACTTTTGCACGGCGGGGGAATGCTCTTGTGCATGTACAGCATTCCCCACGTGAAAACCTTTCTTAGCAGATGGAGGCAGTCTTTCCCTTGTACTAGGTAGCTAGGCAGAATCATCAGATAAACATGCTTTGTCATCGAGCTTGAAAGTGGGACACTGATGGGAAAGTTCACATTTTCCCGCTTTGCAAGCGACTTGCTTTTGGCTTCAAAGCTGCCTGAACAGCACTAGCGGCCCACCTTCTCTTCACTGCAGGACTTTCGCTGTGGGCCAAGGTTGCGTTCTCTCAATGCCAAAAATGTGCTGACAATTCCCTTCTAGAAACTCATCCTACTGCACTCCAAATTCAGCTCCGGCCAATGAAAGGTGACCTAAGGCCACAAGGTAAGATCCAGTGTTTCATATCAGCAGAGCTGGGTGTGCATTGTATCCACGAAACCATACTCTGAAATGGAGTGCCTTAACTCTGCTATGCCCCTGGCGACACATAGGACAGTGGATGGTGCACCCATTTCGCATGATGACCACTGTGTGCCTGAAGAGCGTCCTCTGGCTTCTGAGGAACCCTAGGCGAAATAGGCCCCTGGGAAGCACTCTTCCCATTCATAGCAAGGGAAAAGTACTGCTTTCTGGGTTGCCAAGGAAGAGTGTCCCAGTCGTCAAAGAGCCTCGCGAAAGCAGTGCTGGGCAGACTCTGTTTGCAAGTCGACTGGCCTCAGTGACTGAAAGGGAATTCCACTGCTAATACACAGTGTGCTGACGATTGAGGCCTGGACTCAGGACAGCATGCAGGCAGAAGCGAAAGCTGAGCTCTGCGTCCAGCCTGAAGACCAGTACACTTTTCACACTTAACTCTGTTGGGATGTGCAAGAGCCATGGTCACCGAGGCCTACCTAAGGTACTGAAATACTTCCCCAGTTCAGCCTAGGCAGAGGACTCTGTTGCCAAAGGATCTCCATGGAAGGGCCCTGTGAGTTCCGTGTGTTTCCTTGAGGGAGTCAGAAACGACTGAGGGTAACTATAGGAGCTCATGGTTGAAAGCAGGCTACCCTGGCAAAACCTTATTTTCCTCCGCGGTAGGCGAGACAGTTGCGGTTTGAAAGCTGCCTGAAAAACACTCCTGCTGCCCATCTTCTCTTTGCTGCCTGAAGGCGTCACCAAAGTACTATGAGTGTACTCGTATGAGGCATGCTGTCTCAGTTCCTTGCTGGAAGCTCCTCCAGGAGCACTCTGGAACTTACCAGCCAAAGAAATGGCACCCCAGGCCTCATGGAAAAGTCCAGATTTCTCCCATTGCAAGCTTAGTTGTGCCATAGTAGCGAAGAAGCATGTGTTAAAGGAAAGCTGCAACACGGTTACATATTTCGACTCGTTGGGCACTCACGTTCTTTGTAACATCTGTGAAGGGGCACTGAACGCCGCCAACTCTTCTCTTGCCTTTGAGTCCCAGGAGGCAAACGGGTTCGTTTGCTTTAACGCTGTGAATGTGCAGCGGTAATGGCAAAGCCCTGCCCGGATCGCTCGACAGCTCTCGTTTGTACAGCATTCAAACGGCCTCAGGAACGCCGTTCTAAGCAGCCTTACATTCCATGCTGGTGTGCCCAAGGAGGAATTTGGATTCTTCTGAGAAACACCACTGTGCCTCACTAATGAAACCTGTGAAAACCCAAAGGACCTCTCCCTACGGCAGTCGGAAGCTAGATGTTGAGTTCCAGACTGAAAACACCGGACAGCTTTCCCTGTGTCTTTGTTGGAATTCTGGGACCATCCAGATTCACAAGGCCTAACTTTTGCACGGCGGGGGAATGCTCTTGTGCATGTACAGCATTCCCCACGTGAAAACCTTTCTTAGCAGATGGAGGCAGTCTTTCCCTTGTACTAGGTAGCTAGGCAGAATCATCAGATAAACATGCTTTGTCATCGAGCTTGAAAGTGGGACACTGATGGGAAAGTTCACATTTTCCCGCTTTGCAAGCGACTTGCTTTTGGCTTCAAAGCTGCCTGAACAGCACTAGCGGCCCACCTTCTCTTCACTGCAGGACTTTCGCTGTGGGCCAAGGCTGCGTTCTCTCAATGCCAAAAATGTGCTGACAATTCCCTTCTAGAAACTCATCCTACTGCACTCCAAATTCAGCTCCGGCCAATGAAAGGTGACCTAAGGCCACAAGGTAAGATCCAGTGTTTCATATCAGCAGAGCTGGGTGTGCATTGTATCCACGAAACCATACTCTGAAATGGAGTGCCTTAACTCTGCTATGCCCCTGGCGACACATAGGACAGTGGATCGTGCACCCATTTCGCATGATGACCACTGTGTGCCTGAAGAGCGTCCTCTGGCTTCTGAGGAACCCTAGGCGAAATAGGCCCCTGGGAAGCACTCTTCCCATTCATAGCAAGGGAAAAGTACTGCTTTCTGGGTTGCCAAGGAAGAGTGTCCCAGTCGTCAAAGAGCCTCGCGAAAGCAGTGCTGGGCAGACTCTGTTGGCAAGTCGACTGGCCTCAGTGACTGAAAGGGAATTCCACTGCTAATACACAGTGTGCTGACGATTGAGGCCTGGACTCAGGACAGCACGCAGGCAGAAGCGAAAGCTGAGCTCTGCGTCCAGCCTGAAGACCAGTACACTTTTCACACTTAACTCTGTTGGGATGTGCAAGAGCCATGGTCACCGAGGCCTACCTAAGGTACTGAAATACTTCCCCAGTTCAGCCTAGGCAGAGGACTCTGTTGTCAAAGGATCTCCATGGAAGGGCCCTGTGAGTTCCGTGTGTTTCCTTGAGGTAGTCAGAAACGACTGAGGGTAACTATAGGAGCTCATGGTTGAAAGCAGGCTACCCTGGCAAAACCTTATTTTCCTCCGCGGTAGGCGAGACAGTTGCGGTTTGAAAGCTGCCTGAAAAACACTCCTGCTGCCCATCTTCTCTTTGCTGCCTGAAGGCGTCACCAAAGTACTATGAGTGTACTCGTATGAGGCATGCTGTCTCAGTTCCTTGCTGGAAGCTCCTCCAGGAGCACTCTGGAACTTACCAGCCAAAGAAATGGCACCCCAGGCCTCATGGAAAAGTCCAGATTTCTCCCATTGCAAGCTTAGTTGTGCCATAGTAGCGAAGAAGCATGTGTTAAAGGAAAGCTGCAACACGGTTACATATTTCGACTCGTTGGGCACTCACGTTCTTTGTAACATCTGTGAAGGGGCACTGAACGCCGCCAACTCTTCTCTTGCCTTTGAGTCCCAGGAGGCAAACGGGTTCGTTTGCTTTAACGCTGTGAATGTGCAGCGGTAATGGCAAAGCCCTGCCCGGATCGCTCGACAGCTCTCGTTTGTACAGCATTCAAACGGCCTCAGGAACGCCGTTCTAAGCAGCCTTACATTCCATGCTGGTGTGCCCAAGGAGGAATTTGGATTCTTCTGAGAAACACCACTGTGCCTCACTAATGAAACCTGTGAAAACCCAAAGGACCTCTCCCTACGGCAGTCGGAAGCTAGATGTTGAGTTCCTGACTGAAAACACCGGACAGCTTTCCCTGTGTCTTTGTTGGAATTCTGGGACCATCCAGATTCACAAGGCCCAACTTTTGCACGGCGGGGGAATGCTCTTGTGCATGTACAGCAGTCCCCACGTGAAAACCTTTCTTAGCAGATGGAGGCAGTCTTTCCCTTGTACTAGGTAGCTAGGCAGAATCATCAGATAAACATGCTTTGTCATCGAGCTTGAAAGTGGGACACTGATGGGAAAGTTCACATTTTCCCGCTTTGCAAGCGACTTGCTTTTGGCTTCAAAGCTGCCTGAACAGCACTAGCGGCCCACCTTCTCTTCACTGCAGGACTTTCGCTGTGGGCCAAGGCTGCGTTCTCTCAATGCCAAAAATGTGCTGACAATTCCCTTCTAGAAACTCATCCTACTGCACTCCAAATTCAGCTCCGGCCAATGAAAGGTGACCTAAGGCCACAAGGTAAGATCCAGTGTTTCATATCAGCAGAGCTGGGTGTGCATTGTATCCACGAAACCATACTCTGAAATGGAGTGCCTTAACTCTGCTATGCCCCTGGCGACACATAGGACAGTGGATCGTGCACCCATTTCGCATGATGACCACTGTGTGCCTGAAGGGCGTCCTCTGGCTTCTGAGGAACCCTAGGCGAAATAGGCCCCTGGGAAGCACTCTTCCCATTCATAGCAAGGGAAAAGTACTGCTTTCTGGGTTGCCAAGGAAGAGTGTCCCAGTCGTCAAAGAGCCTCGCGAAAGCAGTGCTGGGCAGACTCTGTTTGCAAGTCGACTGGCCTCAGTGACTGAAAGGGAATTCCACTGCTAATACACAGTGTGCTGACGATTGAGGCCTGGACTCAGGACAGCACGCAGGCAGAAGCGAAAGCTGAGCTCTGCGTCCAGCCTGAAGACCAGTACACTTTTCACACTTAACTCTGTTGGGATGTGCAAGAGCCATGGTCACCGAGGCCTACCTAAGGTACTGAAATACTTCCCCAGTTCAGCCTAGGCAGAGGACTCTGTTGCCAAAGGATCTCCATGGAAGGGCCCTGTGAGTTCCGTGTGTTTCCTTGAGGGAGTCAGAAACGACTGAGGGTAACTATAGGAGCTCATGGTTGAAAGCAGGCTACCCTGGCAAAACCTTATTTTCCTCCGCGGTAGGCGAGACAGTTGCTGTTTGAAAGCTGCCTGAAAAACACTCCTGCTGCCCATCTTCTCTTTGCTGCCTGAAGGCGTCACCAAAGTACTATGAGTGTACTCGTATGAGGCATGCTGTCTCAGTTCCTTGCTGGAAGCTCCTCCAGGAGCACTCTGGAACTTACCAGCCAAAGAAATGGCACCCCAGGCCTCATGGAAAAGTCCAGATTTCTCCCATTGCAAGCTTAGTTGTGCCATAGTAGCGAAGAAGCATGTGTTAAAGGAAAGCTGCAACACGGTTACATATTTCGACTCGTTGGGCACTCACGTTCTTTGTAACATCTGTGAAGGGGCACTGAACGCCGCCAACTCTTCTCTTGCCTTTGAGTCCCAGGAGGCAAACGGGTTCGGTTGCTTTAACGCTGTGAATGTGCAGCGGTAATGGCAAAGCCCTGCCCGGATCGCTCGACAGCTCTCGTTTGTACAGCATTCAAACGGCCTCAGGAACGCCGTTCTAAGCAGCCTTACATTCCATGCTGGTGTGCCCAAGGAGGAATTTGGATTCTTCTGAGAAACACCACTGTGCCTCACTAATGAAACCTGTGAAAACCCAAAGGACCTCTCCCTACGGCAGTCGGAAGCTAGATGTTGAGTTCCAGACTGAAAACACCGGACAGCTTTCCCTGTGTCTTTGTTGGAATTCTGGGACCATCCAGATTCACAAGGCCTAACTTTTGCACGGCGGGGGAATGCTCTTGTGCATGTACAGCAGTCCCCACGTGAAAACCTTTCTTAGCAGATGGAGGCAGTCTTTCCCTTGTACTAGGTAGCTAGGCAGAATCATCAGATAAACATGCTTTGTCATCGAGCTTGAAAGTGGGACACTGATGGGAAAGTTCACATTTTCCCGCTTTGCAAGCGACTTGCTTTTGGCTTCAAAGCTGCCTGAACAGCACTAGCGGCCCACCTTCTCTTCACTGCAGGACTTTCGCTGTGGGCCAAGGTTGCGTTCTCTCAATGCCAAAAATGTGCTGACAATTCCCTTCTAGAAACTCATCCTACTGCACTCCAAATTCAGCTCCGGCCAATGAAAGGTGACCTAAGGCCACAAGGTAAGATCCAGTGTTTCATATCAGCAGAGCTGGGTGTGCATTGTATCCACGAAACCGTACTCTGAAATGGAGTGCCTTAACTCTGCTATGCCCCTGGCGACACATAGGACAGTGGATGGTGCACCCATTTCGCATGATGACCACTGTGTGCCTGAAGAGCGTCCTCTGGCTTCTGAGGAACCCTAGGCGAAATAGGCCCCTGGGAAGCACTCTTCCCATTCATAGCAAGGGAAAAGTACTGATTTCTGGGTTGCCAAGGAAGAGTGTCCCAGTCGTCAAAGAGCCTCGCGAAAGCAGTGCTGGGCAGACTCTGTTTGCAAGTCGACTGGCCTCAGTGACTGAAAGGGAATTCCACTGCTAATACACAGTGTGCTGACGATTGAGGCCTGGACTCAGGACAGCACGCAGGCAGAAGCGAAAGCTGAGCTCTGCGTCCAGCCTGAAGACCAGTACACTTTTCACACTTAAGTCTGTTGGGATGTGCAAGAGCCATGGTCACCGAGGTCTACCTAAGGTACTGAAATACTTCTCCAGTTCAGCCTAGGCAGAGGACTCTGTTGCCAAAGGATCTCCATGGAAGGGCCCTGTGAGTTCCGTGTGTTTCCTTGAGGTAGTCAGAAACGACTGAGGGTAACTATAGGAGCTCATGGTTGAAAGCAGGCTACCCTGGCAAAACCTTATTTTCCTCCGCGGTAGGCGAGACAGTTGCGGTTTGAAAGCTGCCTGAAAAACACTCCTGCTGCCCATCTTCTCTTTGCTGCCTGAAGGCGTCACCAAAGTACTATGAGTGTACTCGTATGAGGCATGCTGTCTCAGTTCCTTGCTGGAAGCTCCTCCAGGAGCACTCTGGAACTTACCAGCCAAAGAAATGGCACCCCAGGCCTCATGGAAAAGTCCAGATTTCTCCCATTGCAAGCTTAGTTGTGCCATAGTAGCGAAGAAGCATGTGTTAAAGGAAAGCTGCAACACGGTTACATATTTCGACTCGTTGGGCACTCACGTTCTTTGTAACATCTGTGAAGGGGCACTGAACGCCGCCAACTCTTCTCTTGCCTTTGAGTCCCAGGAGGCAAACGGGTTCGTTTGCTTTAACGCTGTGAATGTGCAGCGGTAATGGCAAAGCCCTGCCCGGATCGCTCGACAGCTCTCGTTTGTACAGCATTCAAACGGCCTCAGGAACGCCGTTCTAAGCAGCCTTACATTCCATGCTGGTGTGCCCAAGGAGGAATTTGGATTCTTCTGAGAAACACCACTGTGCCTCACTAATGAAACCTGTGAAAACCCAAAGGACCTCTCCCTACGGCAGTCGGAAGCTAGATGTTGAGTTCCAGACTGAAAACACCGGACAGCTTTCCCTGTGTCTTTGTTGGAATTCTGGGACCATCCAGATTCACAAGGCCTAACTTTTGCACGGCGGGGGAATGCTCTTGTGCATGTACAGCATTCCCCACGTGAAAACCTTTCTTAGCAGATGGAGGCAGTCTTTCCCTTGTACTAGGTAGCTAGGCAGAATCATCAGATAAACATGCTTTGTCATCGAGCTTGAAAGTGGGACACTGATGGGAAAGTTCACATTTTCCCGCTTTGCAAGCGACTTGCTTTTGGCTTCAAAGCTGCCTGAACAGCACTAGCGGCCCACCTTCTCTTCACTGCAGGACTTTCGCTGTGGGCCAAGGTTGCGTTCTCTCAATGCCAAAAATGTGCTGACAATTCCCTTCTAGAAACTCATCCTACTGCACTCCAAATTCAGCTCCGGCCAATGAAAGGTGACCTAAGGCCACAAGGTAAGATCCAGTGTTTCATATCAGCAGAGCTGGGTGTGCATTGTATCCACGAAACCGTACTCTGAAATGGAGTGCCTTAACTCTGCTATGCCCCTGGCAACACATAGGACAGTGGATCGTGCACCCATTTCGCATGATGACCACTGTGTGCCTGAAGAGCGTCCTCTGGCTTCTGAGGAACCCTAGGCGAAATAGGCCCCTGGGAAGCACTCTTCCCATTCATAGCAAGGGAAAAGTACTGCTTTCTGGGTTGCCAAGGAAGAGTGTCCCAGTCGTCAAAGAGCCTCGCGAAAGCAGTGCTGGGCAGACTCTGTTTGCAAGTCGACTGGCCTCAGTGACTGAAAGGGAATTCCACTGCTAATACACAGTGTGCTGACGATTGAGGCCTGGACTCAGGACAGCACGCAGGCAGAAGCGAAAGCTGAGCTCTGCGTCCAGCCTGAAGACCAGTACACTTTTCACACTTAACTCTGTTGGGATGTGCAAGAGCCATGGTCACCGAGGCCTACCTAAGGTACTGAAATACTTCCCCAGTTCAGCCTAGGCAGAGGACTCTGTTGCCAAAGGATCTCCATGGAAGGGCCCTGTGAGTTCCGTGTGTTTCCTTGAGGGAGTCAGAAACGACTGAGGGTAACTATAGGAGCTCATGGTTGAAAGCAGGCTACCCTGGCAAAACCTTATTTTCCTCCGCGGTAGGCGAGACAGTTGCGGTTTGAAAGCTGCCTGAAAAACACTCCTGCTGCCCATCTTCTCTTTGCTGCCTGAAGGCGTCACCAAAGTACTATGAGTGTACTCGTATGAGGCATGCTGTCTCAGTGCCTTGCTGGAAGCTCCTCCAGGAGCACTCTGGAACTTACCAGCCAAAGAAATGGCACCCCAGGCCTCATGGAAAAGTCCAGATTTCTCCCATTGCAAGCTTAGTTGTGCCATAGTAGCGAAGAAGCATGTGTTAAAGGAAAGCTGCAACACGGTTACATATTTCGACTCGTTGGGCACTCACGTTCTTTGTAACATCTGTGAAGGGGCACTGAACGCCGCCAACTCTTCTCTTGCCTTTGAGTCCCAGGAGGCAAACGGGTTCGTTTGCTTTAACGCTGTGAATGTGCAGCGGTAATGGCAAAGCCCTGCCCGGATCGCTCGACAGCTCTCGTTTGTACAGCATTCAAACGGCCTCAGGAACGCCGTTCTAAGCAGCCTTACATTCCATGCTGGTGTGCCCAAGGAGGAATTTGGATTCTTCTGAGAAACACCACTGTGCCTCACTAATGAAACCTGTGAAAACCCAAAGGACCTCTCCCTACGGCAGTCGGAAGCTAGATGTTGAGTTCCAGACTGAAAACACCGGACAGCTTTCCCTGTGTCTTTGTTGGAATTCTGGGACCATCCAGATTCACAAGGCCTAACTTTTGCACGGCGGGGGAATGCTCTTGTGCATGTACAGCAGTCCCCACGTGAAAACCTTTCTTAGCAGATGGAGGCAGTCTTTCCCTTGTACTAGGTAGCTAGGCAGAATCATCAGATAAACATGCTTTGTCATCGAGCTTGAAAGTGGGACACTGATGGGAAAGTTCACATTTTCCCGCTTTGCAAGCGACTTGCTTTTGGCTTCAAAGCTGCCTGAACAGCACTAGCGGCCCACGTTCTCTTCACTGCAGGACTTTCGCTGTGGGCCAAGGTTGCGTTCTCTCAATGCCAAAAATGTGCTGACAATTCCCTTCTAGAAACTCATCCTACTGCACTCCAAATTCAGCTCCGGCCAATGAAAGGTGACCTAAGGCCACAAGGTAAGATCCAGTGTTTCATATCAGCAGAGCTGGGTGTGCATTGTATCCACGAAACCGTACTCTGAAATGGAGTGCCTTAACTCTGCTATGCCCCTGGCGACACATAGGACAGTGGATGGTGCACCCATTTCGCATGATGACCACTGTGTGCCTGAAGAGCGTCCTCTGGCTTCTGAGGAACCCTAGGCGAAATAGGCCCCTGGGAAGCACTCTTCCCATTCATAGCAAGGGAAAAGTACTGCTTTCTGGGTTGCCAAGGAAGAGTGTCCCAGTCGTCAAAGAGCCTCGCGAAAGCAGTGCTGGGCAGACTCTGTTTGCAAGTCGACTGGCCTCAGTGACTGAAAGGGAATTCCACTGCTAATACACAGTGTGCTGACGATTGAGGCCTGGACTCAGGACAGCACGCAGGCAGAAGCGAAAGCTGAGCTCTGCGTCCAGCCTGAAGACCAGTACACTTTTCACACTTAACTCTGTTGGGATGTGCAAGAGCCATGGTCACCGAGGCCTACCTAAGGTACTGAAATACTTCCCCAGTTCAGCCTAGGCAGAGGACTCTGTTGCCAAAGGATCTCCATGGAAGGGCCCTGTGAGTTCCGTGTGTTTCCTTGAGGGAGTCAGAAACGACTGAGGGTAACTATAGGAGCTCATGGTTGAAAGCAGGCTACCCTGGCAAAACCTTATTTTCCTCCGCGGTAGGCGAGACAGTTGCGGTTTGAAAGCTGCCTGAAAAACACTCCTGCTGCCCATCTTCTCTTTGCTGCCTGAAGGCGTCACCAAAGTACTATGAGTGTACTCGTATGAGGCATGCTGTCTCAGTTCCTTGCTGGAAGCTCCTCCAGGAGCACTCTGGAACTTACCAGCCAAAGAAATGGCACCCCAGGCCTCATGGAAAAGTCCAGATTTCTCCCATTGCAAGCTTAGTTGTGCCATAGTAGCGAAGAAGCATGTGTTAAAGGAAAGCTGCAACACGGTTACATATTTCGACTCGTTGGGCACTCACGTTCTTTGTAACATCTGTGAAGGGGCACTGAACGCCGCCAACTCTTCTCTTGCCTTTGAGTCCCAGGAGGCAAACGGGTTCGTTTGCTTTAACGCTGTGAATGTGCAGCGGTAATGGCAAAGCCCTGCCCGGATCGCTCGACAGCTCTCGTTTGTACAGCATTCAAACGGCCTCAGGAACGCCGTTCTAAGCAGCCTTACATTCCATGCTGGTGTGCCCAAGGAGGAATTTGGATTCTTCTGAGAAACACCACTGTGCCTCACTAATGAAACCTGTGAAAACCCAAAGGACCTCTCCCTACGGCAGTCGGAAGCTAGATGTTGAGTTCCAGACTGAAAACACCGGACAGCTTTCCCTGTGTCTTTGTTGGAATTCTGGGACCATCCAGATTCACAAGGCCTAACTTTTGCACGGCGGGGGAATGCTCTTGTGCATGTACAGCAGTCCCCACGTGAAAACCTTTCTTAGCAGATGGAGGCAGTCTTTCCCTTGTACTAGGTAGCTAGGCAGAATCATCAGATAAACATGCTTTGTCATCGAGCTTGAAAGTGGGACACTGATGGGAAAGTTCACATTTTCCCGCTTTGCAAGCGACTTGCTTTTGGCTTCAAAGCTGCCTGAACAGCACTAGCGGCCCACGTTCTCTTCACTGCAGGACTTTCGCTGTGGGCCAAGGTTGCGTTCTCTCAATGCCAAAAATGTGCTGACAATTCCCTTCTAGAAACTCATCCTACTGCACTCCAAATTCAGCTCCGGCCAATGAAAGGTGACCTAAGGCCACAAGGTAAGATCCAGTGTTTCATATCAGCAGAGCTGGGTGTGCATTGTATCCACGAAACCGTACTCTGAAATGGAGTGCCTTAACTCTGCTATGCCCCTGGCGACACATAGGACAGTGGATCGTGCACCCATTTCGCATGATGACCACTGTGTGCCTGAAGAGCGTCCTCTGGCTTCTGAGGAACCCTAGGCGAAATAGGCCCCTGGGAAGCACTCTTCCCATTCATAGCAAGGGAAAAGTACTGATTTCTGGGTTGCCAAGGAAGAGTGTCCCAGTCGTCAAAGAGCCTCGCGAAAGCAGTGCTGGGCAGACTCTGTTTGCAAGTCGACTGGCCTCAGTGACTGAAAGGGAATTCCACTGCTAATACACAGTGTGCTGACGATTGAGGCCTGGACTCAGGACAGCACGCAGGCAGAAGCGAAAGCTGAGCTCTGCGTCCAGCCTGAAGACCAGTACACTTTTCACACTTAACTCTGTTGGGATGTGCAAGAGCCATGGTCACCGAGGCCTACCTAAGGTACTGAAATACTTCCCCAGTTCAGCCTAGGCAGAGGACTCTGTTGCCAAAGGATCTCCATGGAAGGGCCCTGTGAGTTCCGTGTGTTTCCTTGAGGGAGTCAGAAACGACTGAGGGTAACTATAGGAGCTCATGGTTGAAAGCAGGCTACCCTGGCAAAACCTTATTTTCCTCCGCGGTAGGCGAGACAGTTGCGGTTTGAAAGCTGCCTGAAAAACACTCCTGCTGCCCATCTTCTCTTTGCTGCCTGAAGGCGTCACCAAAGTACTATGAGTGTACTCGTATGAGGCATGCTGTCTCAGTTCCTTGCTGGAAGCTCCTCCAGGAGCACTCTGGAACTTACCAGCCAAAGAAATGGCACCCCAGGCCTCATGGAAAAGTCCAGATTTCTCCCATTGCAAGCTTAGTTGTGCCATAGTAGCGAAGAAGCATGTGTTAAAGGAAAGCTGCAACACGGTTACATATTTCGACTCGTTGGGCACTCACGTTCTTTGTAACATCTGTGAAGGGGCACTGAACGCCGCCAACTCTTCTCTTGCCTTTGAGTCCCAGGAGGCAAACGGGTTCGTTTGCTTTAACGCTGTGAATGTGCAGCGGTAATGGCAAAGCCCTGCCCGGATCGCTCGACAGCTCTCGTTTGTACAGCATTCAAACGGCCTCAGGAACGCCGTTCTAAGCAGCCTTACATTCCATGCTGGTGTGCCCAAGGAGGAATTTGGATTCTTCTGAGAAACACCACTGTGCCTCACTAATGAAACCTGTGAAAACCCAAAGGACCTCTCCCTACGGCAGTCGGAAGCTAGATGTTGAGTTCCAGACTGAAAACACCGGACAGCTTTCCCTGTGTCTTTGTTGGAATTCTGGGACCATCCAGATTCACAAGGCCTAACTTTTGCACGGCGGGGGAATGCTCTTGTGCATGTACAGCAGTCCCCACGTGAAAACCTTTCTTAGCAGATGGAGGCAGTCTTTCCCTTGTACTAGGTAGCTAGGCAGAATCATCAGATAAACATGCTTTGTCATCGAGCTTGAAAGTGGGACACTGATGGGAAAGTTCACATTTTCCCGCTTTGCAAGCGACTTGCTTTTGGCTTCAAAGCTGCCTGAACAGCACTAGCGGCCCACCTTCTCTTCACTGCAGGACTTTCGCTGTGGGCCAAGGCTGCGTTCTCTCAATGCCAAAAATGTGCTGACAATTCCCTTCTAGAAACTCATCCTACTGCACTCCAAATTCAGCTCCGGCCAATGAAAGGTGACCTAAGGCCACAAGGTAAGATCCAGTGTTTCATATCAGCAGAGCTGGGTGTGCATTGTATCCACGAAACCGTACTCTGAAATGGAGTGCCTTAACTCTGCTATGCCCCTGGCGACACATAGGACAGTGGATCGTGCACCCATTTCGCATGATGACCACTGTGTGCCTGAAGAGCGTCCTCTGGCTTCTGAGGAACCCTAGGCGAAATAGGCCCCTGGGAAGCACTCTTCCCATTCATAGCAAGGGAAAAGTACTGATTTCTGGGTTGCCAAGGAAGAGTGTCCCAGTCGTCAAAGAGCCTTGCGAAAGCAGTGCTGGGCAGACTCTGTTTGCAAGTCGACTGGCCTCAGTGACTGAAAGGGAATTCCACTGCTAATACACAGTGTGCTGACGATTGAGGCCTGGACTCAGGACAGCACGCAGGCAGAAGCGAAAGCTGAGCTCTGCGTCCAGCCTGAAGACCAGTACACTTTTCACACTTAACTCTGTTGGGATGTGCAAGAGCCATGGTCACCGAGGCCTACCTAAGGTACTGAAATACTTCCCCAGTTCAGCCTAGGCAGAGGACTCTGTTGCCAAAGGATCTCCATGGAAGGGCCCTGTGAGTTCCGTGTGTTTCCTTGAGGGAGTCAGAAACGACTGAGGGTAACTATAGGAGCTCATGGTTGAAAGCAGGCTACCCTGGCAAAACCTTATTTTCCTCCGCGGTAGGCGAGACAGTTGCGGTTTGAAAGCTGCCTGAAAAACACTCCTGCTGCCCATCTTCTCTTTGCTGCCTGAAGGCGTCACCAAAGTACTATGAGTGTACTCGTATGAGGCATGCTGTCTCAGTTCCTTGCTGGAAGCTCCTCCAGGAGCACTCTGGAACTTACCAGCCAAAGAAATGGCACCCCAGGCCTCATGGAAAAGTCCAGATTTCTCCCATTGCAAGCTTAGTTGTGCCATAGTAGCGAAGAAGCATGTGTTAAAGGAAAGCTGCAACACGGTTACATATTTCGACTCGTTGGGCACTCACGTTCTTTGTAACATCTGTGAAGGGGCACTGAACGCCGCCAACTCTTCTCTTGCCTTTGAGTCCCAGGAGGCAAACGGGTTCGTTTGCTTTAACGCTGTGAATGTGCAGCGGTAATGGCAAAGCCCTGCCCGGATCGCTCGACAGCTCTCGTTTGTACAGCATTCAAACGGCCTCAGGAACGCCGTTCTAAGCAGCCTTACATTCCATGCTGGTGTGCCCAAGGAGGAATTTGGATTCTTCTGAGAAACACCACTGTGCCTCACTAATGAAACCTGTGAAAACCCAAAGGACCTCTCCCTACGGCAGTCGGAATCTAGATGTTGAGTTCCTGACTGAAAACACCGGACAGCTTTCCCTGTGTCTTTGTTGGAATTCTGGGACCATCCAGATTCACAAGGCCTAACTTTTGCACGGCGGGGGAATGCTCTTGTGCATGTACAGCATTCCCCACGTGAAAACCTTTCTTAGCAGATGGAGGCAGTCTTTCCCTTGTACTAGGTAGCTAGGCAGAATCATCAGATAAACATGCTTTGTCATCGAGCTTGAAAGTGGGACACTGATGGGAAAGTTCACATTTTCCCGCTTTGCAAGCGACTTGCTTTTGGCTTCAAAGCTGCCTGAACAGCACTAGCGGCCCACCTTCTCTTCACTGCAGGAGTGTCGCTGTGGGCCAAGGCTGCGTTCTCTCAATGCCAAAAATGTGCTGACAATTCCCTTCTAGAAACTCATCCTACTGCACTCCAAATTCAGCTCCGGCCAATGAAAGGTGACCTAAGGCCACAAGGTAAGATCCAGTGTTTCATATCAGCAGAGCTGGGTGTGCATTGTATCCACGAAACCATACTCTGAAATGGAGTGCCTTAACTCTGCTATGCCCCTGGCGACACATAGGACAGTGGATCGTGCACCCATTTCGCATGATGACCACTGTGTGCCTGAAGAGCGTCCTCTGGCTTCTGAGGAACCCTAGGCGAAATAGGCCCCTGGGAAGCACTCTTCCCATTCATAGCAAGGGAAAAGTACTGCTTTCTGGGTTGCCAAGGAAGAGTGTCCCAGTCGTCAAAGAGCCTCGCGAAAGCAGTGCTGGGCAGACTCTGTTTGCAAGTCGACTGGCCTCAGTGACTGAAAGGGAATTCCACTGCTAATACACAGTGTGCTGACGATTGAGGCCTGGACTCAGGACAGCACGCAGGCAGAAGCGAAAGCTGAGCTCTGCGTCCAGCCTGAAGACCAGTACACTTTTCACACTTAACTCTGTTGGGATGTGCAAGAGCCATGGTCACCGAGGCCTACCTAAGGTACTGAAATACTTCCCCAGTTCAGCCTAGGCAGAGGACTCTGTTGCCAAAGGATCTCCATGGAAGGGCCCTGTGAGTTCCGTGTGTTTCCTTGAGGGAGTCAGAAACGACTGAGGGTAACTATAGGAGCTCATGGTTGAAAGCAGGCTACCCTGGCAAAACCTTATTTTCCTCCGCGGTAGGCGAGACAGTTGCGGTTTGAAAGCTGCCTGAAAAACACTCCTGCTGCCCATCTTCTCTTTGCTGCCTGAAGGCGTCACCAAAGTACTATGAGTGTACTCGTATGAGGCATGCTGTCTCAGTTCCTTGCTGGAAGCTCCTCCAGGAGCACTCTGGAACTTACCAGCCAAAGAAATGGCACCCCAGGCCTCATGGAAAAGTCCAGATTTCTCCCATTGCAAGCTTAGTTGTGCCATAGTAGCGAAGAAGCATGTGTTAAAGGAAAGCTGCAACACGGTTACATATTTCGACTCGTTGGGCACTCACGTTCTTTGTAACATCTGTGAAGGGGCACTGAACGCCGCCAACTCTTCTCTTGCCTTTGAGTCCCAGGAGGCAAACGGGTTCGTTTGCTTTAACGCTGTGAATGTGCAGCGGTAATGGCAAAGCCCTGCCCGGATCGCTCGACAGCTCTCGTTTGTACAGCATTCAAACGGCCTCAGGAACGCCGTTCTAAGCAGCCTTACATTCCATGCTGGTGTGCCCAAGGAGGAATTTGGATTCTTCTGAGAAACACCACTGTGCCTCACTAATGAAACCTGTGAAAACCCAAAGGACCTCTCCCTACGGCAGTCGGAAGCTAGATGTTGAGTTCCAGACTGAAAACACCGGACAGCTTTCCCTGTGTCTTTGTTGGAATTCTGGGACCATCCAGATTCACAAGGCCTAACTTTTGCACGGCGGGGGAATGCTCTTGTGCATGTACAGCATTCCCCACGTGAAAACCTTTCTTAGCAGATGGAGGCAGTCTTTCCCTTGTACTAGGTAGCTAGGCAGAATCATCAGATAAACATGCTCTGTCATCGAGCTTGAAAGTGGGACACTGATGGGAAAGTTCACATTTTCCCGCTTTGCAAGCGACTTGCTTTTGGCTTCAAAGCTGCCTGAACAGCACTAGCGGCCCACCTTCTCTTCACTGCAGGAGTGTCGCTGTGGGCCAAGGCTGCGTTCTCTCAATGCCAAAAATGTGCTGACAATTCCCTTCTAGAAACTCATCCTACTGCACTCCAAATTCAGCTCCGGCCAATGAAAGGTGACCTAAGGCCACAAGGTAAGATCCAGTGTTTCATATCAGCAGAGCTGGGTGTGCATTGTATCCACGAAACCGTACTCTGAAATGGAGTGCCTTAACTCTGCTATGCCCCTGGCGACACATAGGACAGTGGATCGTGCACCCATTTCGCATGATGACCACTGTGTGCCTGAAGAGCGTCCTCTGGCTTCTGAGGAACCCTAGGCGAAATAGGCCCCTGGGAAGCACTCTTCCCATTCATAGCAAGGGAAAAGTACTGATTTCTGGGTTGCCAAGGAAGAGTGTCCCAGTCGTCAAAGAGCCTCGCGAAAGCAGTGCTGGGCAGACTCTGTTTGCAAGTCGACTGGCCTCAGTGACTGAAAGGGAATTCCACTGCTAATACACAGTGTGCTGACGATTGAGGCCTGGACTCAGGACAGCACGCAGGCAGAAGCGAAAGCTGAGCTCTGCGTCCAGCCTGAAGACCAGTACACTTTTCACACTTAACTCTGTTGGGATGTGCAAGAGCCATGGTCACCGAGGCCTACCTAAGGTACTGAAATACTTCCCCAGTTCAGCCTAGGCAGAGGACTCTGTTGCCAAAGGATCTCCATGGAAGGGCCCTGTGAGTTCCGTGTGTTTCCTTGAGGGAGTCAGAAACGACTGAGGGTAACTATAGGAGCTCATGGTTGAAAGCAGGCTACCCTGGCAAAACCTTATTTTCCTCCGCGGTAGGCGAGACAGTTGCGGTTTGAAAGCTGCCTGAAAAACACTCCTGCTGCCCATCTTCTCTTTGCTGCCTGAAGGCGTCACCAAAGTACTATGAGTGTACTCGTATGAGGCATGCTGTCTCAGTTCCTTGCTGGAAGCTCCTCCAGGAGCACTCTGGAACTTACCAGCCAAAGAAATGGCACCCCAGGCCTCATGGAAAAGTCCAGATTTCTCCCATTGCAAGCTTAGTTGTGCCATAGTAGCGAAGAAGCATGTGTTAAAGGAAAGCTGCAACACGGTTACATATTTCGACTCGTTGGGCACTCACGTTCTTTGTAACATCTGTGAAGGGGCACTGAACGCCGCCAACTCTTCTCTTGCCTTTGAGTCCCAGGAGGCAAACGGGTTCGTTTGCTTTAACGCTGTGAATGTGCAGCGGTAATGGCAAAGCCCTGCCCGGATCGCTCGACAGCTCTCGTTTGTACAGCATTCAAACGGCCTCAGGAACGCCGTTCTAAGCAGCCTTACATTCCATGCTGGTGTGCCCAAGGAGGAATTTGGATTCTTCTGAGAAACACCACTGTGCCTCACTAATGAAACCTGTGAAAACCCAAAGGACCTCTCCCTACGGCAGTCGGAATCTAGATGTTGAGTTCCAGACTGAAAACACCGGACAGCTTTCCCTGTGTCTTTGTTGGAATTCTGGGACCATCCAGATTCACAAGGCCTAACTTTTGCACGGCGGGGGAATGCTCTTGTGCATGTACAGCATTCCCCACGTGAAAACCTTTCTTAGCAGATGGAGGCAGTCTTTCCCTTGTACTAGGTAGCTAGGCAGAATCATCAGATAAACATGCTTTGTCATCGAGCTTGAAAGTGGGACACTGATGGGAAAGTTCACATTTTCCCGCTTTGCAAGCGACTTGCTTTTGGCTTCAAAGCTGCCTGAACAGCACTAGCGGCCCACCTTCTCTTCACTGCAGGAGTGTCGCTGTGGGCCAAGGCTGCGTTCTCTCAATGCCAAAAATGTGCTGACAATTCCCTTCTAGAAACTCATCCTACTGCACTCCAAATTCAGCTCCGGCCAATGAAAGGTGACCTAAGGCCACAAGGTAAGATCCAGTGTTTCATATCAGCAGAGCTGGGTGTGCATTGTATCCACGAAACCATACTCTGAAATGGAGTGCCTTAACTCTGCTATGCCCCTGGCGACACATAGGACAGTGGATCGTGCACCCATTTCGCATGATGACCACTGTGTGCCTGAAGAGCGTCCTCTGGCTTCTGAGGAACCCTAGGCGAAATAGGCCCCTGGGAAGCACTCTTCCCATTCATAGCAAGGGAAAAGTACTGCTTTCTGGGTTGCCAAGGAAGAGTGTCCCAGTCGTCAAAGAGCCTCGCGAAAGCAGTGCTGGGCAGACTCTGTTTGCAAGTCGACTGGCCTCAGTGACTGAAAGGGAATTCCACTGCTAATACACAGTGTGCTGACGATTGAGGCCTGGACTCAGGACAGCACGCAGGCAGAAGCGAAAGCTGAGCTCTGCGTCCAGCCTGAAGACCAGTACACTTTTCACACTTAACTCTGTTGGGATGTGCAAGAGCCATGGTCACCGAGGCCTACCTAAGGTACTGAAATACTTCCCCAGTTCAGCCTAGGCAGAGGACTCTGTTGCCAAAGGATCTCCATGGAAGGGCCCTGTGAGTTCCGTGTGTTTCCTTGAGGGAGTCAGAAACGACTGAGGGTAACTATAGGAGCTCATGGTTGAAAGCAGGCTACCCTGGCAAAACCTTATTTTCCTCCGCGGTAGGCGAGACAGTTGCGGTTTGAAAGCTGCCTGAAAAACACTCCTGCTGCCCATCTTCTCTTTGCTGCCTGAAGGCGTCACCAAAGTACTATGAGTGTACTCGTATGAGGCATGCTGTCTCAGTTCCTTGCTGGAAGCTCCTCCAGGAGCACTCTGGAACTTACCAGCCAAAGAAATGGCACCCCAGGCCTCATGGAAAAGTCCAGATTTCTCCCATTGCAAGCTTAGTTGTGCCATAGTAGCGAAGAAGCATGTGTTAAAGGAAAGCTGCAACACGGTTACATATTTCGACTCGTTGGGCACTCACGTTCTTTGTAACATCTGTGAAGGGGCACTGAACGCCGCCAACTCTTCTCTTGCCTTTGAGTCCCAGGAGGCAAACGGGTTCGTTTGCTTTAACGCTGTGAATGTGCAGCGGTAATGGCAAAGCCCTGCCCGGATCGCTCGACAGCTCTCGTTTGTACAGCATTCAAACGGCCTCAGGAACGCCGTTCTAAGCAGCCTTACATTCCATGCTGGTGTGCCCAAGGAGGAATTTGGATTCTTCTGAGAAACACCACTGTGCCTCACTAATGAAACCTGTGAAAACCCAAAGGACCTCTCCCTACGGCAGTCGGAAGCTAGATGTTGAGTTCCAGACTGAAAACACCGGACAGCTTTCCCTGTGTCTTTGTTGGAATTCTGGGACCATCCAGATTCACAAGGCCTAACTTTTGCACGGCGGGGGAATGCTCTTGTGCATGTACAGCATTCCCCACGTGAAAACCTTTCTTAGCAGATGGAGGCAGTCTTTCCCTTGTACTAGGTAGCTAGGCAGAATCATCAGATAAACATGCTCTGTCATCGAGCTTGAAAGTGGGACACTGATGGGAAAGTTCACATTTTCCCGCTTTGCAAGCGACTTGCTTTTGGCTTCAAAGCTGCCTGAACAGCACTAGCGGCCCACCTTCTCTTCACTGCAGGAGTGTCGCTGTGGGCCAAGGCTGCGTTCTCTCAATGCCAAAAATGTGCTGACAATTCCCTTCTAGAAACTCATCCTACTGCACTCCAAATTCAGCTCCGGCCAATGAAAGGTGACCTAAGGCCACAAGGTAAGATCCAGTGTTTCATATCAGCAGAGCTGGGTGTGCATTGTATCCACGAAACCATACTCTGAAATGGAGTGCCTTAACTCTGCTATGCCCCTGGCGACACATAGGACAGTGGATCGTGCACCCATTTCGCATGATGACCACTGTGTGCCTGAAGAGCGTCCTCTGGCTTCTGAGGAACCCTAGGCGAAATAGGCCCCTGGGAAGCACTCTTCCCATTCATAGCAAGGGAAAAGTACTGCTTTCTGGGTTGCCAAGGAAGAGTGTCCCAGTCGTCAAAGAGCCTCGCGAAAGCAGTGCTGGGCAGACTCTGTTTGCAAGTCGACTGGCCTCAGTGACTGAAAGGGAATTCCACTGCTAATACACAGTGTGCTGACGATTGAGGCCTGGACTCAGGACAGCACGCAGGCAGAAGCGAAAGCTGAGCTCTGCGTCCAGCCTGAAGACCAGTACACTTTTCACACTTAACTCTGTTGGGATGTGCAAGAGCCATGGTCACCGAGGCCTACCTAAGGTACTGAAATACTTCCCCAGTTCAGCCTAGGCAGAGGACTCTGTTGCCAAAGGATCTCCATGGAAGGGCCCTGTGAGTTCCGTGTGTTTCCTTGAGGGAGTCAGAAACGACTGAGGGTAACTATAGGAGCTCATGGTTGAAAGCAGGCTACCCTGGCAAAACCTTATTTTCCTCCGCGGTAGGCGAGACAGTTGCGGTTTGAAAGCTGCCTGAAAAACACTCCTGCTGCCCATCTTCTCTTTGCTGCCTGAAGGCGTCACCAAAGTACTATGAGTGTACTCGTATGAGGCATGCTGTCTCAGTTCCTTGCTGGAAGCTCCTCCAGGAGCACTCTGGAACTTACCAGCCAAAGAAATGGCACCCCAGGCCTCATGGAAAAGTCCAGATTTCTCCCATTGCAAGCTTAGTTGTGCCATAGTAGCGAAGAAGCATGTGTTAAAGGAAAGCTGCAACACGGTTACATATTTCGACTCGTTGGGCACTCACGTTCTTTGTAACATCTGTGAAGGGGCACTGAACGCCGCCAACTCTTCTCTTGCCTTTGAGTCCCAGGAGGCAAACGGGTTCGTTTGCTTTAACGCTGTGAATGTGCAGCGGTAATGGCAAAGCCCTGCCCGGATCGCTCGACAGCTCTCGTTTGTACAGCATTCAAACGGCCTCAGGAACGCCGTTCTAAGCAGCCTTACATTCCATGCTGGTGTGCCCAAGGAGGAATTTGGATTCTTCTGAGAAACACCACTGTGCCTCACTAATGAAACCTGTGAAAACCCAAAGGACCTCTCCCTACGGCAGTCGGAAGCTAGATGTTGAGTTCCAGACTGAAAACACCGGACAGCTTTCCCTGTGTCTTTGTTGGAATTCTGGGACCATCCAGATTCACAAGGCCTAACTTTTGCACGGCGGGGGAATGCTCTTGTGCATGTACAGCATTCCCCACGTGAAAACCTTTCTTAGCAGATGGAGGCAGTCTTTCCCTTGTACTAGGTAGCTAGGCAGAATCATCAGATAAACATGCTTTGTCATCGAGCTTGAAAGTGGGACACTGATGGGAAAGTTCACATTTTCCCGCTTTGCAAGCGACTTGCTTTTGGCTTCAAAGCTGCCTGAACAGCACTAGCGGCCCACCTTCTCTTCACTGCAGGACTTTCGCTGTGGGCCAAGGCTGCGTTCTCTCAATGCCAAAAATGTGCTGACAATTCCCTTCTAGAAACTCATCCTACTGCACTCCAAATTCAGCTCCGGCCAATGAAAGGTGACCTAAGGCCACAAGGTAAGATCCAGTGTTTCATATCAGCAGAGCTGGGTGTGCATTGTATCCACGAAACCATACTCTGAAATGGAGTGCCTTAACTCTGCTATGCCCCTGGCGACACATAGGACAGTGGATCGTGCACCCATTTCGCATGATGACCACTGTGTGCCTGAAGAGCGTCCTCTGGCTTCTGAGGAACCCTAGGCGAAATAGGCCCCTGGGAAGCACTCTTCCCATTCATAGCAAGGGAAAAGTACTGCTTTCTGGGTTGCCAAGGAAGAGTGTCCCAGTCGTCAAAGAGCCTCGCGAAAGCAGTGCTGGGCAGACTCTGTTTGCAAGTCGACTGGCCTCAGTGACTGAAAGGGAATTCCACTGCTAATACACAGTGTGCTGACGATTGAGGCCTGGACTCAGGACAGCACGCAGGCAGAAGCGAAAGCTGAGCTCTGCGTCCAGCCTGAAGACCAGTACACTTTTCACACTTAACTCTGTTGGGATGTGCAAGAGCCATGGTCACCGAGGCCTACCTAAGGTACTGAAATACTTCCCCAGTTCAGCCTAGGCAGAGGACTCTGTTGCCAAAGGATCTCCATGGAAGGGCCCTGTGAGTTCCGTGTGTTTCCTTGAGGGAGTCAGAAACGACTGAGGGTAACTATAGGAGCTCATGGTTGAAAGCAGGCTACCCTGGCAAAACCTTATTTTCCTCCGCGGTAGGCGAGACAGTTGCGGTTTGAAAGCTGCCTGAAAAACACTCCTGCTGCCCATCTTCTCTTTGCTGCCTGAAGGCGTCACCAAAGTACTATGAGTGTACTCGTATGAGGCATGCTGTCTCAGTTCCTTGCTGGAAGCTCCTCCAGGAGCACTCTGGAACTTACCAGCCAAAGAAATGGCACCCCAGGCCTCATGGAAAAGTCCAGATTTCTCCCATTGCAAGCTTAGTTGTGCCATAGTAGCGAAGAAGCATGTGTTAAAGGAAAGCTGCAACACGGTTACATATTTCGACTCGTTGGGCACTCACGTTCTTTGTAACATCTGTGAAGGGGCACTGAACGCCGCCAACTCTTCTCTTGCCTTTGAGTCCCAGGAGGCAAACGGGTTCGTTTGCTTTAACGCTGTGAATGTGCAGCGGTAATGGCAAAGCCCTGCCCGGATCGCTCGACAGCTCTCGTTTGTACAGCATTCAAACGGCCTCAGGAACGCCGTTCTAAGCAGCCTTACATTCCATGCTGGTGTGCCCAAGGAGGAATTTGGATTCTTCTGAGAAACACCACTGTGCCTCACTAATGAAACCTGTGAAAACCCAAAGGACCTCTCCCTACGGCAGTCGGAAGCTAGATGTTGAGTTCCAGACTGAAAACACCGGACAGCTTTCCCTGTGTCTTTGTTGGAATTCTGGGACCATCCAGATTCACAAGGCCTAACTTTTGCACGGCGGGGGAATGCTCTTGTGCATGTACAGCAGTCCCCACGTGAAAACCTTTCTTAGCAGATGGAGGCAGTCTTTCCCTTGTACTAGGTAGCTAGGCAGAATCATCAGATAAACATGCTTTGTCATCGAGCTTGAAAGTGGGACACTGATGGGAAAGTTCACATTTTCCCGCTTTGCAAGCGACTTGCTTTTGGCTTCAAAGCTGCCTGAACAGCACTAGCGGCCCACCTTCTCTTCACTGCAGGACTTTCGCTGTGGGCCAAGGCTGCGTTCTCTCAATGCCAAAAATGTGCTGACAATTCCCTTCTAGAAACTCATCCTACTGCACTCCAAATTCAGCTCCGGCCAATGAAAGGTGACCTAAGGCCACAAGGTAAGATCCAGTGTTTCATATCAGCAGAGCTGGGTGTGCATTGTATCCACGAAACCATACTCTGAAATGGAGTGCCTTAACTCTGCTATGCCCCTGGCGACACATAGGACAGTGGATCGTGCACCCATTTCGCATGATGACCACTGTGTGCCTGAAGAGCGTCCTCTGGCTTCTGAGGAACCCTAGGCGAAATAGGCCCCTGGGAAGCACTCTTCCCATTCATAGCAAGGGAAAAGTACTGCTTTCTGGGTTGCCAAGGAAGAGTGTCCCAGTCGTCAAAGAGCCTCGCGAAAGCAGTGCTGGGCAGACTCTGTTTGCAAGTCGACTGGCCTCAGTGACTGAAAGGGAATTCCACTGCTAATACACAGTGTGCTGACGATTGAGGCCTGGACTCAGGACAGCACGCAGGCAGAAGCGAAAGCTGAGCTCTGCGTCCAGCCTGAAGACCAGTACACTTTTCACACTTAACTCTGTTGGGATGTGCAAGAGCCATGGTCACCGAGGCCTACCTAAGGTACTGAAATACTTCCCCAGTTCAGCCTAGGCAGAGGACTCTGTTGCCAAAGGATCTCCATGGAAGGGCCCTGTGAGTTCCGTGTGTTTCCTTGAGGGAGTCAGAAACGACTGAGGGTAACTATAGGAGCTCATGGTTGAAAGCAGGCTACCCTGGCAAAACCTTATTTTCCTCCGCGGTAGGCGAGACAGTTGCGGTTTGAAAGCTGCCTGAAAAACACTCCTGCTGCCCATCTTCTCTTTGCTGCCTGAAGGCGTCACCAAAGTACTATGAGTGTACTCGTATGAGGCATGCTGTCTCAGTTCCTTGCTGGAAGCTCCTCCAGGAGCACTCTGGAACTTACCAGCCAAAGAAATGGCACCCCAGGCCTCATGGAAAAGTCCAGATTTCTCCCATTGCAAGCTTAGTTGTGCCATAGTAGCGAAGAAGCATGTGTTAAAGGAAAGCTGCAACACGGTTACATATTTCGACTCGTTGGGCACTCACGTTCTTTGTAACATCTGTGAAGGGGCACTGAACGCCGCCAACTCTTCTCTTGCCTTTGAGTCCCAGGAGGCAAACGGGTTCGTTTGCTTTAACGCTGTGAATGTGCAGCGGTAATGGCAAAGCCCTGCCCGGATCGCTCGACAGCTCTCGTTTGTACAGCATTCAAACGGCCTCAGGAACGCCGTTCTAAGCAGCCTTACATTCCATGCTGGTGTGCCCAAGGAGGAATTTGGATTCTTCTGAGAAACACCACTGTGCCTCACTAATGAAACCTGTGAAAACCCAAAGGACCTCTCCCTACGGCAGTCGGAAGCTAGATGTTGAGTTCCAGACTGAAAACACCGGACAGCTTTCCCTGTGTCTTTGTTGGAATTCTGGGACCATCCAGATTCACAAGGCCTAACTTTTGCACGGCGGGGGAATGCTCTTGTGCATGTACAGCAGTCCCCACGTGAAAACCTTTCTTAGCAGATGGAGGCAGTCTTTCCCTTGTACTAGGTAGCTAGGCAGAATCATCAGATAAACATGCTTTGTCATCGAGCTTGAAAGTGGGACACTGATGGGAAAGTTCACATTTTCCCGCTTTGCAAGCGACTTGCTTTTGGCTTCAAAGCTGCCTGAACAGCACTAGCGGCCCACCTTCTCTTCACTGCAGGACTTTCGCTGTGGGCCAAGGCTGCGTTCTCTCAATGCCAAAAATGTGCTGACAATTCCCTTCTAGAAACTCATCCTACTGCACTCCAAATTCAGCTCCGGCCAATGAAAGGTGACCTAAGGCCACAAGGTAAGATCCAGTGTTTCATATCAGCAGAGCTGGGTGTGCATTGTATCCACGAAACCGTACTCTGAAATGGAGTGCCTTAACTCTGCTATGCCCCTGGCGACACATAGGACAGTGGATCGTGCACCCATTTCGCATGATGACCACTGTGTGCCTGAAGAGCGTCCTCTGGCTTCTGAGGAACCCTAGGCGAAATAGGCCCCTGGGAAGCACTCTTCCCATTCATAGCAAGGGAAAAGTACTGCTTTCTGGGTTGCCAAGGAAGAGTGTCCCAGTCGTCAAAGAGCCTCGCGAAAGCAGTGCTGGGCAGACTCTGTTTGCAAGTCGACTGGCCTCAGTGACTGAAAGGGAATTCCACTGCTAATACACAGTGTGCTGACGATTGAGGCCTGGACTCAGGACAGCACGCAGGCAGAAGCGAAAGCTGAGCTCTGCGTCCAGCCTGAAGACCAGTACACTTTTCACACTTAACTCTGTTGGGATGTGCAAGAGCCATGGTCACCGAGGCCTACCTAAGGTACTGAAATACTTCCCCAGTTCAGCCTAGGCAGAGGACTCTGTTGCCAAAGGATCTCCATGGAAGGGCCCTGTGAGTTCCGTGTGTTTCCTTGAGGGAGTCAGAAACGACTGAGGGTAACTATAGGAGCTCATGGTTGAAAGCAGGCTACCCTGGCAAAACCTTATTTTCCTCCGCGGTAGGCGAGACAGTTGCGGTTTGAAAGCTGCCTGAAAAACACTCCTGCTGCCCATCTTCTCTTTGCTGCCTGAAGGCGTCACCAAAGTACTATGAGTGTACTCGTATGAGGCATGCTGTCTCAGTTCCTTGCTGGAAGCTCCTCCAGGAGCACTCTGGAACTTACCAGCCAAAGAAATGGCACCCCAGGCCTCATGGAAAAGTCCAGATTTCTCCCATTGCAAGCTTAGTTGTGCCATAGTAGCGAAGAAGCATGTGTTAAAGGAAAGCTGCAACACGGTTACATATTTCGACTCGTTGGGCACTCACGTTCTTTGTAACATCTGTGAAGGGGCACTGAACGCCGCCAACTCTTCTCTTGCCTTTGAGTCCCAGGAGGCAAACGGGTTCGTTTGCTTTAACGCTGTGAATGTGCAGCGGTAATGGCAAAGCCCTGCCCGGATCGCTCGACAGCTCTCGTTTGTACAGCATTCAAACGGCCTCAGGAACGCCGTTCTAAGCAGCCTTACATTCCATGCTGGTGTGCCCAAGGAGGAATTTGGATTCTTCTGAGAAACACCACTGTGCCTCACTAATGAAACCTGTGAAAACCCAAAGGACCTCTCCCTACGGCAGTCGGAAGCTAGATGTTGAGTTCCAGACTGAAAACACCGGACAGCTTTCCCTGTGTCTTTGTTGGAATTCTGGGACCATCCAGATTCACAAGGCCTAACTTTTGCACGGCGGGGGAATGCTCTTGTGCATGTACAGCAGTCCCCACGTGAAAACCTTTCTTAGCAGATGGAGGCAGTCTTTCCCTTGTACTAGGTAGCTAGGCAGAATCATCAGATAAACATGCTTTGTCATCGAGCTTGAAAGTGGGACACTGATGGGAAAGTTCACATTTTCCCGCTTTGCAAGCGACTTGCTTTTGGCTTCAAAGCTGCCTGAACAGCACTAGCGGCCCACCTTCTCTTCACTGCAGGACTTTCGCTGTGGGCCAAGGCTGCGTTCTCTCAATGCCAAAAATGTGCTGACAATTCCCTTCTAGAAACTCATCCTACTGCACTCCAAATTCAGCTCCGGCCAATGAAAGGTGACCTAAGGCCACAAGGTAAGATCCAGTGTTTCATATCAGCAGAGCTGGGTGTGCATTGTATCCACGAAACCGTACTCTGAAATGGAGTGCCTTAACTCTGCTATGCCCCTGGCGACACATAGGACAGTGGATCGTGCACCCATTTCGCATGATGACCACTGTGTGCCTGAAGAGCGTCCTCTGGCTTCTGAGGAACCCTAGGCGAAATAGGCCCCTGGGAAGCACTCTTCCCATTCATAGCAAGGGAAAAGTACTGCTTTCTGGGTTGCCAAGGAAGAGTGTCCCAGTCGTCAAAGAGCCTCGCGAAAGCAGTGCTGGGCAGACTCTGTTTGCAAGTCGACTGGCCTCAGTGACTGAAATGGAATTCCACTGCTAATACACAGTGTGCTGACGATTGAGGCCTGGACTCAGGACAGCACGCAGGCAGAAGCGAAAGCTGAGCTCTGCGTCCAGCCTGAAGACCAGTACACTTTTCACACTTAACTCTGTTGGGATGTGCAAGAGCCATGGTCACCGAGGCCTACCTAAGGTACTGAAATACTTCCCCAGTTCAGCCTAGGCAGAGGACTCTGTTGCCAAAGGATCTCCATGGAAGGGCCCTGTGAGTTCCGTGTGTTTCCTTGAGGGAGTCAGAAACGACTGAGGGTAACTATAGGAGCTCATGGTTGAAAGCAGGCTACCCTGGCAAAACCTTATTTTCCTCCGCGGTAGGCGAGACAGTTGCGGTTTGAAAGCTGCCTGAAAAACACTCCTGCTGCCCATCTTCTCTTTGCTGCCTGAAGGCGTCACCAAAGTACTATGAGTGTACTCGTATGAGGCATGCTGTCTCAGTTCCTTGCTGGAAGCTCCTCCAGGAGCACTCTGGAACTTACCAGCCAAAGAAATGGCTCCCCAGGCCTCATGGAAAAGTCCAGATTTCTCCCATTGCAAGCTTAGTTGTGCCATAGTAGCGAAGAAGCATGTGTTAAAGGAAAGCTGCAACACGGTTACATATTTCGACTCGTTGGGCACTCACGTTCTTTGTAACATCTGTGAAGGGGCACTGAACGCCGCCAACTCTTCTCTTGCCTTTGAGTCCCAGGAGGCAAACGGGTTCGTTTGCTTTAACGCTGTGAATGTGCAGCGGTAATGGCAAAGCCCTGCCCGGATCGCTCGACAGCTCTCGTTTGTACAGCATTCAAACGGCCTCAGGAACGCCGTTCTAAGCAGCCTTACATTCCATGCTGGTGTGCCCAAGGAGGAATTTGGATTCTTCTGAGAAACACCACTGTGCCTCACTAATGAAACCTGTGAAAACCCAAAGGACCTCTCCCTACGGCAGTCGGAAGCTAGATGTTGAGTTCCAGACTGAAAACACCGGACAGCTTTCCCTGTGTCTTTGTTGGAATTCTGGGACCATCCAGATTCACAAGGCCTAACTTTTGCACGGCGGGGGAATGCTCTTGTGCATGTACAGCATTCCCCACGTGAAAACCTTTCTTAGCAGATGGAGGCAGTCTTTCCCTTGTACTAGGTAGCTAGGCAGAATCATCAGATAAACATGCTTTGCCATCGAGCTTGAAAGTGGGACACTGATGGGAAAGTTCACATTTTCCCGCTTTGCAAGCGACTTGCTTTTGGCTTCAAAGCTGCCTGAACAGCACTAGCGGCCCACCTTCTCTTCACTGCAGGACTTTCGCTGTGGGCCAAGGTTGCGTTCTCTCAATGCCAAAAATGTGCTGACAATTCCCTTCTAGAAACTCATCCTACTGCACTCCAAATTCAGCTCCGGCCAATGAAAGGTGACCTAAGGCCACAAGGTAAGATCCAGTGTTTCATATCAGCAGAGCTGGGTGTGCATTGTATCCACGAAACCGTACTCTGAAATGGAGTGCCTTAACTCTGCTATGCCCCTGGGGACACATAGGACAGTGGATCATGCACCCATTTCGCATGATGACCACTGTGTGCCTGAAGAGCGTCCTCTGGCTTCTGAGGAACCCTAGGCGAAATAGGCCCCTGGGAAGCACTCTTCCCATTCATAGCAAGGGAAAAGTACTGCTTTCTGGGTTGCCAAGGAAGAGTGTCCCAGTCGTCAAAGAGCCTCGCGAAAGCAGTGCTGGGCAGACTCTGTTGGCAAGTCGACTGGCCTCAGTGACTAAAAGAGAACTCCACTGCTAATACACAGTGTGCTGACGATTGAGGCCTGGACTCAGGACAGAACGCAGGCAGAAGCGAAAGCTAAGCTCTGCGTCCAGCCTGATGACCAGTTCACTTTTCACACTTAACTCTGTTGGGATGTGCAAGAGCCATGGTCACCGAGGCCTACCTAAGGTACTGAAATACTTCCCCAGTTCAGCCTAGGCAGAGGACTCTGTTGCCAAAGGATCTCCATGGAAGGGCCCTGTGAGTTCCGTGTGTTTCCTTGAGGTAGTCAGAAACGACTGAGGGTAACTATAGGAGCTCATGGTTGAAAGCAGGCTACCCTGGCAAAACCTTATTTTCCTCCGCGGTAGGCGAGACAGTTGCGGTTTGAAAGCTGCCTGAAAAACACTCCTGCTGCCCATCTTCTCTTTGCTGCCTGAAGGCGTCACCAAAGTACTATGAGTGTACTCGTATGAGGCATGCTGTCTCAGTTCCTTGCTGGAAGCTCCTCCAGGAGCACTCTGGAACTTACCAGCCAAAGAAATGGCTCCCCAGGCCTCATGGAAAAGTCCAGATTTCTCCCATTGCAAGCTTAGTTGTGCCATAGTAGCGAAGAAGCATGTGTTAAAGGAAAGCTGCAACACGGTTACATATTTCGACTCGTTGGGCACTCACGTTCTTTGTAACATCTGTGAAGGGGCACTGAACGCCGCCAACTCTTCTCTTGCCTTTGAGTCCCAGGAGGCAAACGGGTTCGTTTGCTTTAACGCTGTGAATGTGCAGCGGTAATGGCAAAGCCCTGCCCGGATCGCTCGACAGCTCTCGTTTGTACAGCATTCAAACGGCCTCAGGAACGCCGTTCTAAGCAGCCTTACATTCCATGCTGGTGTGCCCAAGGAGGAATTTGGATTCTTCTGAGAAACACCACTGTGCCTCACTAATGAAACCTGTGAAAACCCAAAGGACCTCTCCCTACGGCAGTCGGAAGCTAGATGTTGAGTTCCAGACTGAAAACACCGGACAGCTTTCCCTGTGTCTTTGTTGGAATTCTGGGACCATCCAGATTCACAAGGCCTAACTTTTGCACGGCGGGGGAATGCTCTTGTGCATGTACAGCATTCCCCACGTGAAAACCTTTCTTAGCAGATGGAGGCAGTCTTTCCCTTGTACTAGGTAGCTAGGCAGAATCATCAGATAAACATGCTTTGCCATCGAGCTTGAAAGTGGGACACTGATGGGAAAGTTCACATTTTCCCGCTTTGCAAGCGACTTGCTTTTGGCTTCAAAGCTGCCTGAACAGCACTAGCGGCCCACCTTCTCTTCACTGCAGGACTTTCGCTGTGGGCCAAGGTTGCGTTCTCTCAATGCCAAAAATGTGCTGACAATTCCCTTCTAGAAACTCATCCTACTGCACTCCAAATTCAGCTCCGGCCAATGAAAGGTGACCTAAGGCCACAAGGTAAGATCCAGTGTTTCATATCAGCAGAGCTGGGTGTGCATTGTATCCACGAAACCGTACTCTGAAATGGAGTGCCTTAACTCTGCTATGCCCCTGGGGACACATAGGACAGTGGATCATGCACCCATTTCGCATGATGACCACTGTGTGCCTGAAGAGCGTCCTCTGGCTTCTGAGGAACCCTAGGCGAAATAAGCCCCTGGGAAGCACTCTTCCCATTCATAGCAAGGGAAAAGTACTGCTTTCTGGGTTGCCAAGGAAGAGTGTCCCAGTCGTCAAAGAGCCTCGCGAAAGCAGTGCTGGGCAGACTCTGTTGGCAAGTCGACTGGCCTCAGTGACTAAAAGAGAACTCCACTGCTAATACACAGTGTGCTGACGATTGAGGCCTGGACTCAGGACAGAACGCAGGCAGAAGCGAAAGCTAAGCTCTGCGTCCAGCCTGATGACCAGTTCACTTTTCACACTTAACTCTGTTGGGATGTGCAAGAGCCATGGTCACCGAGGCCTACCTAAGGTACTGAAATACTTCCCCAGTTCAGCCTAGGCAGAGGACTCTGTTGCCAAAGGATCTCCATGGAAGGGCCCTGTGAGTTCCGTGTGTTTCCTTGAGGTAGTCAGAAACGACTGAGGGTAACTATAGGAGCTCATGGTTGAAAGCAGGCTACCCTGGCAAAACCTTATTTTCCTCCGCGGTAGGCGAGACAGTTGCGGTTTGAAAGCTGCCTGAAAAACACTCCTGCTGCCCATCTTCTCTTTGCTGCCTGAAGGCGTCACCAAAGTACTATGAGTGTACTCGTATGAGGCATGCTGTCTCAGTTCCTTGCTGGAAGCTCCTCCAGGAGCACTCTGGAACTTACCAGCCAAAGAAATGGCTCCCCAGGCCTCATGGAAAAGTCCAGATTTCTCCCATTGCAAGCTTAGTTGTGCCATAGTAGCGAAGAAGCATGTGTTAAAGGAAAGCTGCAACACGGTTACATATTTCGACTCGTTGGGCACTCACGTTCTTTGTAACATCTGTGAAGGGGCACTGAACGCCGCCAACTCTTCTCTTGCCTTTGAGTCCCAGGAGGCAAACGGGTTCGTTTGCTTTAACGCTGTGAATGTGCAGCGGTAATGGCAAAGCCCTGCCCGGATCGCTCGACAGCTCTCGTTTGTACAGCATTCAAACGGCCTCAGGAACGCCGTTCTAAGCAGCCTTACATTCCATGCTGGTGTGCCCAAGGAGGAATTTGGATTCTTCTGAGAAACACCACTGTGCCTCACTAATGAAACCTGTGAAAACCCAAAGGACCTCTCCCTACGGCAGTCGGAAGCTAGATGTTGAGTTCCAGACTGAAAACACCGGACAGCTTTCCCTGTGTCTTTGTTGGAATTCTGGGACCATCCAGATTCACAAGGCCTAACTTTTGCACGGCGGGGGAATGCTCTTGTGCATGTACAGCAGTCCCCACGTGAAAACCTTTCTTAGCAGATGGAGGCAGTCTTTCCCTTGTACTAGGTAGCTAGGCAGAATCATCAGATAAACATGCTTTGTCATCGAGCTTGAAAGTGGGACACTGATGGGAAAGTTCACATTTTCCCGCTTTGCAAGCGACTTGCTTTTGGCTTCAAAGCTGCCTGAACAGCACTAGCGGCCCACCTTCTCTTCACTGCAGGACTTTCGCTGTGGGCCAAGGCTGCGTTCTCTCAATGCCAAAAATGTGCTGACAATTCCCTTCTAGAAACTCATCCTACTGCACTCCAAATTCAGCTCCGGCCAATGAAAGGTGACCTAAGGCCACAAGGTAAGATCCAGTGTTTCATATCAGCAGAGCTGGGTGTGCATTGTATCCACGAAACCGTACTCTGAAATGGAGTGCCTTAACTCTGCTATGCCCCTGGCGACACATAGGACAGTGGATCGTGCACCCATTTCGCATGATGACCACTGTGTGCCTGAAGAGCGTCCTCTGGCTTCTGAGGAACCCTAGGCGAAATAGGCCCCTGGGAAGCACTCTTCCCATTCATAGCAAGGGAAAAGTACTGCTTTCTGGGTTGCCAAGGAAGAGTGTCCCAGTCGTCAAAGAGCCTCGCGAAAGCAGTGCTGGGCAGACTCTGTTTGCAAGTCGACTGGCCTCAGTGACTGAAATGGAATTCCACTGCTAATACACAGTGTGCTGACGATTGAGGCCTGGACTCAGGACAGCACGCAGGCAGAAGCGAAAGCTGAGCTCTGCGTCCAGCCTGAAGACCAGTACACTTTTCACACTTAACTCTGTTGGGATGTGCAAGAGCCATGGTCACCGAGGCCTACCTAAGGTACTGAAATACTTCCCCAGTTCAGCCTAGGCAGAGGACTCTGTTGCCAAAGGATCTCCATGGAAGGGCCCTGTGAGTTCCGTGTGTTTCCTTGAGGGAGTCAGAAACGACTGAGGGTAACTATAGGAGCTCATGGTTGAAAGCAGGCTACCCTGGCAAAACCTTATTTTCCTCCGCGGTAGGCGAGACAGTTGCGGTTTGAAAGCTGCCTGAAAAACACTCCTGCTGCCCATCTTCTCTTTGCTGCCTGAAGGCGTCACCAAAGTACTATGAGTGTACTCGTATGAGGCATGCTGTCTCAGTTCCTTGCTGGAAGCTCCTCCAGGAGCACTCTGGAACTTACCAGCCAAAGAAATGGCACCCCAGGCCTCATGGAAAAGTCCAGATTTCTCCCATTGCAAGCTTAGTTGTGCCATAGTAGCGAAGAAGCATGTGTTAAAGGAAAGCTGCAACACGGTGACATATTTCGACTCGTTGGGCACTCACGTTCTTTGTAACATCTGTGAAGGGGCACTGAACGCCGCCAACTCTTCTCTTGCCTTTGAGTCCCAGGAGGCAAACGGGTTCGTTTGCTTTAACGCTGTGAATGTGCAGCGGTAATGGCAAAGCCCTGCCCGGATCGCTCGACAGCTCTCGTTTGTACAGCATTCAAACGGCCTCAGGAACGCCGTTCTAAGCAGCCTTACATTCCATGCTGGTGTGCCCAAGGAGGAATTTGGATTCTTCTGAGAAACACCACTGTGCCTCACTAATGAAACCTGTGAAAACCCAAAGGACCTCTCCCTACGGCAGTCGGAAGCTAGATGTTGAGTTCCAGACTGAAAACACCGGACAGCTTTCCCTGTGTCTTTGTTGGAATTCTGGGACCATCCAGATTCACAAGGCCTAACTTTTGCACGGCGGGGGAATGCTCTTGTGCATGTACAGCAGTCCCCACGTGAAAACCTTTCTTAGCAGATGGAGGCAGTCTTTCCCTTGTACTAGGTAGCTAGGCAGAATCATCAGATAAACATGCTTTGTCATCGAGCTTGAAAGTGGGACACTGATGGGAAAGTTCACATTTTCCCGCTTTGCAAGCGACTTGCTTTTGGCTTCAAAGCTGCCTGAACAGCACTAGCGGCCCACCTTCTCTTCACTGCAGGACTTTCGCTGTGGGCCAAGGCTGCGTTCTCTCAATGCCAAAAATGTGCTGACAATTCCCTTCTAGAAACTCATCCTACTGCACTCCAAATTCAGCTCCGGCCAATGAAAGGTGACCTAAGGCCACAAGGTAAGATCCAGTGTTTCATATCAGCAGAGCTGGGTGTGCATTGTATCCACGAAACCGTACTCTGAAATGGAGTGCCTTAACTCTGCTATGCCCCTGGCGACACATAGGACAGTGGATCGTGCACCCATTTCGCATGATGACCACTGTGTGCCTGAAGAGCGTCCTCTGGCTTCTGAGGAACCCTAGGCGAAATAGGCCCCTGGGAAGCACTCTTCCCATTCATAGCAAGGGAAAAGTACTGCTTTCTGGGTTGCCAAGGAAGAGTGTCCCAGTCGTCAAAGAGCCTCGCGAAAGCAGTGCTGGGCAGACTCTGTTTGCAAGTCGACTGGCCTCAGTGACTGAAATGGAATTCCACTGCTAATACACAGTGTGCTGACGATTGAGGCCTGGACTCAGGACAGCACGCAGGCAGAAGCGAAAGCTGAGCTCTGCGTCCAGCCTGAAGACCAGTACACTTTTCACACTTAACTCTGTTGGGATGTGCAAGAGCCATGGTCACCGAGGCCTACCTAAGGTACTGAAATACTTCCCCAGTTCAGCCTAGGCAGAGGACTCTGTTGCCAAAGGATCTCCATGGAAGGGCCCTGTGAGTTCCGTGTGTTTCCTTGAGGGAGTCAGAAACGACTGAGGGTAACTATAGGAGCTCATGGTTGAAAGCAGGCTACCCTGGCAAAACCTTATTTTCCTCCGCGGTAGGCGAGACAGTTGCGGTTTGAAAGCTGCCTGAAAAACACTCCTGCTGCCCATCTTCTCTTTGCTGCCTGAAGGCGTCACCAAAGTACTATGAGTGTACTCGTATGAGGCATGCTGTCTCAGTTCCTTGCTGGAAGCTCCTCCAGGAGCACTCTGGAACTTACCAGCCAAAGAAATGGCACCCCAGGCCTCATGGAAAAGTCCAGATTTCTCCCATTGCAAGCTTAGTTGTGCCATAGTAGCGAAGAAGCATGTGTTAAAGGAAAGCTGCAACACGGTGACATATTTCGACTCGTTGGGCACTCACGTTCTTTGTAACATCTGTGAAGGGGCACTGAACGCCGCCAACTCTTCTCTTGCCTTTGAGTCCCAGGAGGCAAACGGGTTCGTTTGCTTTAACGCTGTGAATGTGCAGCGGTAATGGCAAAGCCCTGCCCGGATCGCTCGACAGCTCTCGTTTGTACAGCATTCAAACGGCCTCAGGAACGCCGTTCTAAGCAGCCTTACATTCCATGCTGGTGTGCCCAAGGAGGAATTTGGATTCTTCTGAGAAACACCACTGTGCCTCACTAATGAAACCTGTGAAAACCCAAAGGACCTCTCCCTACGGCAGTCGGAAGCTAGATGTTGAGTTCCTGACTGAAAACACCGGACAGCTTTCCCTGTGTCTTTGTTGGAATTCTGGGACCATCCAGATTCACAAGGCCTAACTTTTGCACGGCGGGGGAATGCTCTTGTGCATGTACAGCATTCCCCACGTGAAAACCTTTCTTAGCAGATGGAGGCAGTCTTTCCCTTGTACTAGGTAGCTAGGCAGAATCATCAGATAAACATGCTTTGTCATCGAGCTTGAAAGTGGGACACTGATGGGAAAGTTCACATTTTCCCGCTTTGCAAGCGACTTGCTTTTGGCTTCAAAGCTGCCTGAACAGCACTAGCGGCCCACCTTCTCTTCACTGCAGGAGTGTCGCTGTGGGCCAAGGCTGCGTTCTCTCAATGCCAAAAATGTGCTGACAATTCCCTTCTAGAAACTCATCCTACTGCACTCCAAATTCAGCTCCGGCCAATGAAAGGTGACCTAAGGCCACAAGGTAAGATCCAGTGTTTCATATCAGCAGAGCTGGGTGTGCATTGTATCCACGAAACCATACTCTGAAATGGAGTGCCTTAACTCTGCTATGCCCCTGGCGACACATAGGACAGTGGATCGTGCACCCATTTCGCATGATGACCACTGTGTGCCTGAAGAGCGTCCTCTGGCTTCTGAGGAACCCTAGGCGAAATAGG
Organism: Eubalaena glacialis; assembly: GCF_028564815.1. Taxonomy (NCBI): domain Eukaryota; kingdom Metazoa; phylum Chordata; class Mammalia; order Artiodactyla; family Balaenidae; genus Eubalaena; species Eubalaena glacialis. The sequence continues at coordinate 34,358,221 of NC_083728.1, read as the reverse complement.
CCCCTGGGAAGCACTCTTCCCATTCATAGCAAGGGAAAAGTACTGCTTTCTGGGTTGCCAAGGAAGAGTGTCCCAGTCGTCAAAGAGCCTCGCGAAAGCAGTGCTGGGCAGACTCTGTTTGCAAGTCGACTGGCCTCAGTGACTGAAATGGAATTCCACTGCTAATACACAGTGTGCTGACGATTGAGGCCTGGACTCAGGACAGCACGCAGGCAGAAGCGAAAGCTGAGCTCTGCGTCCAGCCTGAAGACCAGTACACTTTTCACACTTAACTCTGTTGGGATGTGCAAGAGCCATGGTCACCGAGGCCTACCTAAGGTACTGAAATACTTCCCCAGTTCAGCCTAGGCAGAGGACTCTGTTGCCAAAGGATCTCCATGGAAGGGCCCTGTGAGTTCCGTGTGTTTCCTTGAGGGAGTCAGAAACGACTGAGGGTAACTATAGGAGCTCATGGTTGAAAGCAGGCTACCCTGGCAAAACCTTATTTTCCTCCGCGGTAGGCGAGACAGTTGCGGTTTGAAAGCTGCCTGAAAAACACTCCTGCTGCCCATCTTCTCTTTGCTGCCTGAAGGCGTCACGAAAGTACTATGAGTGTACTCGTATGAGGCATGCTGTCTCAGTTCCTTGCTGGAAGCTCCTCCAGGAGCACTCTGGAACTTACCAGCCAAAGAAATGGCACCCCAGGCCTCATGGAAAAGTCCAGATTTCTCCCATTGCAAGCTTAGTTGTGCCATAGTAGCGAAGAAGCATGTGTTAAAGGAAAGCTGCAACACGGTGACATATTTCGACTCGTTGGGCACTCACGTTCTTTGTAACATCTGTGAAGGGGCACTGAACGCCGCCAACTCTTCTCTTGCCTTTGAGTCCCAGGAGGCAAACGGGTTCGTTTGCTTTAACGCTGTGAATGTGCAGCGGTAATGGCAAAGCCCTGCCCGGATCGCTCGACAGCTCTCGTTTGTACAGCATTCAAACGGCCTCAGGAACGCCGTTCTAAGCAGCCTTACATTCCATGCTGGTGTGCCCAAGGAGGAATTTGGATTCTTCTGAGAAACACCACTGTGCCTCACTAATGAAACCTGTGAAAACCCAAAGGACCTCTCCCTACGGCAGTCGGAAGCTAGATGTTGAGTTCCAGACTGAAAACACCGGACAGCTTTCCCTGTGTCTTTGTTGGAATTCTGGGACCATCCAGATTCACAAGGCCTAACTTTTGCACGGCGGGGGAATGCTCTTGTGCATGTACAGCATTCCCCACGTGAAAACCTTTCTTAGCAGATGGAGGCAGTCTTTCCCTTGTACTAGGTAGCTAGGCAGAATCATCAGATAAACATGCTTTGTCATCGAGCTTGAAAGTGGGACACTGATGGGAAAGTTCACATTTTCCCGCTTTGCAAGCGACTTGCTTTTGGCTTCAAAGCTGCCTGAACAGCACTAGCGGCCCACCTTCTCTTCACTGCAGGAGTGTCGCTGTGGGCCAAGGCTGCGTTCTCTCAATGCCAAAAATGTGCTGACAATTCCCTTCTAGAAACTCATCCTACTGCACTCCAAATTCAGCTCCGGCCAATGAAAGGTGACCTAAGGCCACAAGGTAAGATCCAGTGTTTCATATCAGCAGAGCTGGGTGTGCATTGTATCCACGAAACCATACTCTGAAATGGAGTGCCTTAACTCTGCTATGCCCCTGGCGACACATAGGACAGTGGATCGTGCACCCATTTCGCATGATGACCACTGTGTGCCTGAAGAGCGTCCTCTGGCTTCTGAGGAACCCTAGGCGAAATAGGCCCCTGGGAAGCACTCTTCCCATTCATAGCAAGGGAAAAGTACTGCTTTCTGGGTTGCCAAGGAAGAGTGTCCCAGTCGTCAAAGAGCCTCGCGAAAGCAGTGCTGGGCAGACTCTGTTTGCAAGTCGACTGGCCTCAGTGACTGAAAGGGAATTCCACTGCTAATACACAGTGTGCTGACGATTGAGGCCTGGACTCAGGACAGCACGCAGGCAGAAGCGAAAGCTGAGCTCTGCGTCCAGCCTGAAGACCAGTACACTTTTCACACTTAACTCTGTTGGGATGTGCAAGAGCCATGGTCACCGAGGCCTACCTAAGGTACTGAAATACTTCCCCAGTTCAGCCTAGGCAGAGGACTCTGTTGCCAAAGGATCTCCATGGAAGGGCCCTGTGAGTTCCGTGTGTTTCCTTGAGGTAGTCAGAAACGACTGAGGGTAACTATAGGAGCTCATGGTTGAAAGCAGGCTACCCTGGCAAAACCTTATTTTCCTCCGCGGTAGGCGAGACAGTTGCGGTTTGAAAGCTGCCTGAAAAACACTCCTGCTGCCCATCTTCTCTTTGCTGCCTGAAGGCGTCACGAAAGTACTATGAGTGTACTCGTATGAGGCATGCTGTCTCAGTTCCTTGCTGGAAGCTCCTCCAGGAGCACTCTGGAACTTACCAGCCAAAGAAATGGCACCCCAGGCCTCATGGAAAAGTCCAGATTTCTCCCATTGCAAGCTTAGTTGTGCCATAGTAGCGAAGAAGCATGTGTTAAAGGAAAGCTGCAACACGGTTACATATTTCGACTCGTTGGGCACTCACGTTCTTTGTAACATCTGTGAAGGGGCACTGAACGCCGCCAACTCTTCTCTTGCCTTTGAGTCCCAGGAGGCAAACGGGTTCGTTTGCTTTAACGCTGTGAATGTGCAGCGGTAATGGCAAAGCCCTGCCCGGATCGCTCGACAGCTCTCGTTTGTACAGCATTCAAACGGCCTCAGGAACGCCGTTCTAAGCAGCCTTACATTCCATGCTGGTGTGCCCAAGGAGGAATTTGGATTCTTCTGAGAAACACCACTGTGCCTCACTAATGAAACCTGTGAAAACCCAAAGGACCTCTCCCTACGGCAGTCGGAAGCTAGATGTTGAGTTCCAGACTGAAAACACCGGACAGCTTTCCCTGTGTCTTTGTTGGAATTCTGGGACCATCCAGATTCACAAGGCCTAACTTTTGCACGGCGGGGGAATGCTCTTGTGCATGTACAGCATTCCCCACGTGAAAACCTTTCTTAGCAGATGGAGGCAGTCTTTCCCTTGTACTAGGTAGCTAGGCAGAATCATCAGATAAACATGCTTTGTCATCGAGCTTGAAAGTGGGACACTGATGGGAAAGTTCACATTTTCCCGCTTTGCAAGCGACTTGCTTTTGGCTTCAAAGCTGCCTGAACAGCACTAGCGGCCCACCTTCTCTTCACTGCAGGAGTGTCGCTGTGGGCCAAGGCTGCGTTCTCTCAATGCCAAAAATGTGCTGACAATTCCCTTCTAGAAACTCATCCTACTGCACTCCAAATTCAGCTCCGGCCAATGAAAGGTGACCTAAGGCCACAAGGTAAGATCCAGTGTTTCATATCAGCAGAGCTGGGTGTGCATTGTATCCACGAAACCATACTCTGAAATGGAGTGCCTTAACTCTGCTATGCCCCTGGCGACACATAGGACAGTGGATCGTGCACCCATTTCGCATGATGACCACTGTGTGCCTGAAGAGCGTCCTCTGGCTTCTGAGGAACCCTAGGCGAAATAGGCCCCTGGGAAGCACTCTTCCCATTCATAGCAAGGGAAAAGTACTGCTTTCTGGGTTGCCAAGGAAGAGTGTCCCAGTCGTCAAAGAGCCTCGCGAAAGCAGTGCTGGGCAGACTCTGTTTGCAAGTCGACTGGCCTCAGTGACTGAAAGGGAATTCCACTGCTAATACACAGTGTGCTGACGATTGAGGCCTGGACTCAGGACAGCACGCAGGCAGAAGCGAAAGCTGAGCTCTGCGTCCAGCCTGAAGACCAGTACACTTTTCACACTTAACTCTGTTGGGATGTGCAAGAGCCATGGTCACCGAGGCCTACCTAAGGTACTGAAATACTTCCCCAGTTCAGCCTAGGCAGAGGACTCTGTTGCCAAAGGATCTCCATGGAAGGGCCCTGTGAGTTCCGTGTGTTTCCTTGAGGTAGTCAGAAACGACTGAGGGTAACTATAGGAGCTCATGGTTGAAAGCAGGCTACCCTGGCAAAACCTTATTTTCCTCCGCGGTAGGCGAGACAGTTGCGGTTTGAAAGCTGCCTGAAAAACACTCCTGCTGCCCATCTTCTCTTTGCTGCCTGAAGGCGTCACGAAAGTACTATGAGTGTACTCGTATGAGGCATGCTGTCTCAGTTCCTTGCTGGAAGCTCCTCCAGGAGCACTCTGGAACTTACCAGCCAAAGAAATGGCACCCCAGGCCTCATGGAAAAGTCCAGATTTCTCCCATTGCAAGCTTAGTTGTGCCATAGTAGCGAAGAAGCATGTGTTAAAGGAAAGCTGCAACACGGTTACATATTTCGACTCGTTGGGCACTCACGTTCTTTGTAACATCTGTGAAGGGGCACTGAACGCCGCCAACTCTTCTCTTGCCTTTGAGTCCCAGGAGGCAAACGGGTTCGTTTGCTTTAACGCTGTGAATGTGCAGCGGTAATGGCAAAGCCCTGCCCGGATCGCTCGACAGCTCTCGTTTGTACAGCATTCAAACGGCCTCAGGAACGCCGTTCTAAGCAGCCTTACATTCCATGCTGGTGTGCCCAAGGAGGAATTTGGATTCTTCTGAGAAACACCACTGTGCCTCACTAATGAAACCTGTGAAAACCCAAAGGACCTCTCCCTACGGCAGTCGGAAGCTAGATGTTGAGTTCCAGAGTGAAAACACCGGACAGCTTTCCCTGTGTCTTTGTTGGAATTCTGGGACCATCCAGATTCACAAGGCCTAACTTTTGCACGGCGGGGGAATGCTCTTGTGCATGTACAGCATTCCCCACGTGAAAACCTTTCTTAGCAGATGGAGGCAGTCTTTCCCTTGTACTAGGTAGCTAGGCAGAATCATCAGATAAACATGCTTTGTCATCGAGCTTGAAAGTGGGACACTGATGGGAAAGTTCACATTTTCCCGCTTTGCAAGCGACTTGCTTTTGGCTTCAAAGCTGCCTGAACAGCACTAGCGGCCCACCTTCTCTTCACTGCAGGACTTTCGCTGTGGGCCAAGGTTGCGTTCTCTCAATGCCAAAAATGTGCTGACAATTCCCTTCTAGAAACTCATCCTACTGCACTCCAAATTCAGCTCCGGCCAATGAAAGGTGACCTAAGGCCACAAGGTAAGATCCAGTGTTTCATATCAGCAGAGCTGGGTGTGCATTGTATCCACGAAACCATACTCTGAAATGGAGTGCCTTAACTCTGCTATGCCCCTGGGGACACATAGGACAGTGGATCATGCACCCATTTCGCATGATGACCACTGTGTGCCTGAAGAGCGTCCTCTGGCTTCTGAGGAACCCTAGGCGAAATAGGCCCCTGGGAAGCACTCTTCCCATTCATAGCAAGGGAAAAGTACTGCTTTCTGGGTTGCCAAGGAAGAGTGTCCCAGTCGTCAAAGAGCCTCGCGAAAGCAGTGCTGGGCAGACTCTGTTGGCAAGTCGACTGGCCTCAGTGACTAAAAGAGAACTCCACTGCTAATACACAGTGTGCTGACGATTGAGGCCTGGACTCAGGACAGAACGCAGGCAGAAGCAAAAGCTAAGCTCTGCGTCCAGCCTGATGACCAGTTCACTTTTCACACTTAACTCTGTTGGGATGTGCAAGAGCCATGGTCACCGAGGCCTACCTAAGGTACTGAAATACTTCCCCAGTTCAGCCTAGGCAGAGGACTCTGTTGCCAAAGGATCTCCATGGAAGGGCCCTGTGAGTTCCGTGTGTTTCCTTGAGGTAGTCAGAAACGACTGAGGGTAACTATAGGAGCTCATGGTTGAAAGCAGGCTACCCTGGCAAAACCTTATTTTCCTCCGCGGTAGGCGAGACAGTTGCGGTTTGAAAGCTGCCTGAAAAACACTCCTGCTGCCCATCTTCTCTTTGCTGCCTGAAGGCGTCACGAAAGTACTATGAGTGTACTCGTATGAGGCATGCTGTCTCAGTTCCTTGCTGGAAGCTCCTCCAGGAGCACTCTGGAACTTACCAGCCAAAGAAATGGCACCCCAGGCCTCATGGAAAAGTCCAGATTTCTCCCATTGCAAGCTTAGTTGTGCCATAGTAGCGAAGAAGCATGTGTTAAAGGAAAGCTGCAACACGGTTACATATTTCGACTCGTTGGGCACTCACGTTCTTTGTAACATCTGTGAAGGGGCACTGAACGCCGCCAACTCTTCTCTTGCCTTTGAGTCCCAGGAGGCAAACGGGTTCGTTTGCTTTAACGCTGTGAATGTGCAGCGGTAATGGCAAAGCCCTGCCCGGATCGCTCGACAGCTCTCGTTTGTACAGCATTCAAACGGCCTCAGGAACGCCGTTCTAAGCAGCCTTACATTCCATGCTGGTGTGCCCAAGGAGGAATTTGGATTCTTCTGAGAAACACCACTGTGCCTCACTAATGAAACCTGTGAAAACCCAAAGGACCTCTCCCTACGGCAGTCGGAAGCTAGATGTTGAGTTCCAGAGTGAAAACACCGGACAGCTTTCCCTGTGTCTTTGTTGGAATTCTGGGACCATCCAGATTCACAAGGCCTAACTTTTGCACGGCGGGGGAATGCTCTTGTGCATGTACAGCATTCCCCACGTGAAAACCTTTCTTAGCAGATGGAGGCAGTCTTTCCCTTGTACTAGGTAGCTAGGCAGAATCATCAGATAAACATGCTTTGTCATCGAGCTTGAAAGTGGGACACTGATGGGAAAGTTCACATTTTCCCGCTTTGCAAGCGACTTGCTTTTGGCTTCAAAGCTGCCTGAACAGCACTAGCGGCCCACCTTCTCTTCACTGCAGGACTTTCGCTGTGGGCCAAGGCTGCGTTCTCTCAATGCCAAAAATGTGCTGACAATTCCCTTCTAGAAACTCATCCTACTGCACTCCAAATTCAGCTCCGGCCAATGAAAGGTGACCTAAGGCCACAAGGTAAGATCCAGTGTTTCATATCAGCAGAGCTGGGTGTGCATTGTATCCACGAAACCATACTCTGAAATGGAGTGCCTTAACTCTGCTATGCCCCTGGCGACACATAGGACAGTGGATCGTGCACCCATTTTGCATGATGACCACTGTGTGCCTGAAGAGCGTCCTCTGGCTTCTGAGGAACCCTAGGCGAAATAGGCCCCTGGGAAGCACTCTTCCCATTCATAGCAAGGGAAAAGTACTGCTTTCTGGGTTGCCAAGGAAGAGTGTCCCAGTCGTCAAAGAGCCTCGCGAAAGCAGTGCTGGGCAGACTCTGTTGGCAAGTCGACTGGCCTCAGTGACTGAAAGGGAATTCCACTGCTAATACACAGTGTGCTGACGATTGAGGCCTGGACTCAGGACAGCACGCAGGCAGAAGCGAAAGCTGAGCTCTGCGTCCAGCCTGAAGACCAGTACACTTTTCACACTTAACTCTGTTGGGATGTGCAAGAGCCATGGTCACCGAGGCCTACCTAAGGTACTGAAATACTTCCCCAGTTCAGCCTAGGCAGAGGACTCTGTTGCCAAAGGATCTCCATGGAAGGGCCCTGTGAGTTCCGTGTGTTTCCTTGAGGGAGTCAGAAACGACTGAGGGTAACTATAGGAGCTCATGGTTGAAAGCAGGCTACCCTGGCAAAACCTTATTTTCCTCCGCGGTAGGCGAGACAGTTGCGGTTTGAAAGCTGCCTGAAAAACACTCCTGCTGCCCATCTTCTCTTTGCTGCCTGAAGGCGTCACCAAAGTACTATGAGTGTACTCGTATGAGGCATGCTGTCTCAGTTCCTTGCTGGAAGCTCCTCCAGGAGCACTCTGGAACTTACCAGCCAAAGAAATGGCACCCCAGGCCTCATGGAAAAGTCCAGATTTCTCCCATTGCAAGCTTAGTTGTGCCATAGTAGCGAAGAAGCATGTGTTAAAGGAAAGCTGCAACACGGTTACATATTTCGACTCGTTGGGCACTCACGTTCTTTGTAACATCTGTGAAGGGGCACTGAACGCCGCCAACTCTTCTCTTGCCTTTGAGTCCCAGGAGGCAAACGGGTTCGTTTGCTTTAACGCTGTGAATGTGCAGCGGTAATGGCAAAGCCCTGCCCGGATCGCTCGACAGCTCTCGTTTGTACAGCATTCAAACGGCCTCAGGAACGCCGTTCTAAGCAGCCTTACATTCCATGCTGGTGTGCCCAAGGAGGAATTTGGATTCTTCTGAGAAACACCACTGTGCCTCACTAATGAAACCTGTGAAAACCCAAAGGACCTCTCCCTACGGCAGTCGGAAGCTAGATGTTGAGTTCCAGACTGAAAACACCGGACAGCTTTCCCTGTGTCTTTGTTGGAATTCTGGGACCATCCAGATTCACAAGGCCTAACTTTTGCACGGCGGGGGAATGCTCTTGTGCATGTACAGCATTCCCCACGTGAAAACCTTTCTTAGCAGATGGAGGCAGTCTTTCCCTTGTACTAGGTAGCTAGGCAGAATCATCAGATAAACATGCTTTGTCATCGAGCTTGAAAGTGGGACACTGATGGGAAAGTTCACATTTTCCCGCTTTGCAAGCGACTTGCTTTTGGCTTCAAAGCTGCCTGAACAGCACTAGCGGCCCACCTTCTCTTCACTGCAGGAGTGTCGCTGTGGGCCAAGGCTGCGTTCTCTCAATGCCAAAAATGTGCTGACAATTCCCTTCTAGAAACTCATCCTACTGCACTCCAAATTCAGCTCCGGCCAATGAAAGGTGACCTAAGGCCACAAGGTAAGATCCAGTGTTTCATATCAGCAGAGCTGGGTGTGCATTGTATCCACGAAACCATACTCTGAAATGGAGTGCCTTAACTCTGCTATGCCCCTGGCGACACATAGGACAGTGGATCGTGCACCCATTTCGCATGATGACCACTGTGTGCCTGAAGAGCGTCCTCTGGCTTCTGAGGAACCCTAGGCGAAATAGGCCCCTGGGAAGCACTCTTCCCATTCATAGCAAGGGAAAAGTACTGCTTTCTGGGTTGCCAAGGAAGAGTGTCCCAGTCGTCAAAGAGCCTCGCGAAAGCAGTGCTGGGCAGACTCTGTTGGCAAGTCGACTGGCCTCAGTGACTGAAAGGGAATTCCACTGCTAATACACAGTGTGCTGACGATTGAGGCCTGGACTCAGGACAGCACGCAGGCAGAAGCGAAAGCTGAGCTCTGCGTCCAGCCTGAAGACCAGTACACTTTTCACACTTAACTCTGTTGGGATGTGCAAGAGCCATGGTCACCGAGGCCTACCTAAGGTACTGAAATACTTCCCCAGTTCAGCCTAGGCAGAGGACTCTGTTGCCAAAGGATCTCCATGGAAGGGCCCTGTGAGTTCCGTGTGTTTCCTTGAGGGAGTCAGAAACGACTGAGGGTAACTATAGGAGCTCATGGTTGAAAGCAGGCTACCCTGGCAAAACCTTATTTTCCTCCGCGGTAGGCGAGACAGTTGCGGTTTGAAAGCTGCCTGTAAAACACTCCTGCTGCCCATCTTCTCTTTGCTGCCTGAAGGCGTCACGAAAGTACTATGAGTGTACTCGTATGAGGCATGCTGTCTCAGTTCCTTGCTGGAAGCTCCTCCAGGAGCACTCTGGAACTTACCAGCCAAAGAAATGGCACCCCAGGCCTCATGGAAAAGTCCAGATTTCTCCCATTGCAAGCTTAGTTGTGCCATAGTAGCAAAGAAGCATGTGTTAAAGGAAAGCTGCAACACGGTTACATATTTCGACTCGTTGGGCACTCACGTTCTTTGTAACATCTGTGAAGGGGCACTGAACGCCGCCAACTCTTCTCTTGCCTTTGAGTCCCAGGAGGCAAACGGGTTCGTTTGCTTTAACGCTGTGAATGTGCAGCGGTAATGGCAAAGCCCTGCCCGGATCGCTCGACAGCTCTCGTTTGTACAGCATTCAAACGGCCTCAGGAACGCCGTTCTAAGCAGCCTTACATTCCATGCTGGTGTGCCCAAGGAGGAATTTGGATTCTTCTGAGAAACACCACTGTGCCTCACTAATGAAACCTGTGAAAACCCAAAGGACCTCTCCCTACGGCAGTCGGAAGCTAGATGTTGAGTTCCTGACTGAAAACACCGGACAGCTTTCCCTGTGTCTTTGTTGGAATTCTGGGACCATCCAGATTCACAAGGCCTAACTTTTGCACGGCGGGGGAATGCTCTTGTGCATGTACAGCATTCCCCACGTGAAAACCTTTCTTAGCAGATGGAGGCAGTCTTTCCCTTGTACTAGGTAGCTAGGCAGAATCATCAGATAAACATGCTTTGTCATCGAGCTTGAAAGTGGGACACTGATGGGAAAGTTCACATTTTCCCGCTTTGCAAGCGACTTGCTTTTGGCTTCAAAGCTGCCTGAACAGCACTAGCGGCCCACCTTCTCTTCACTGCAGGACTTTCGCTGTGGGCCAAGGTTGCGTTCTCTCAATGCCAAAAATGTGCTGACAATTCCCTTCTAGAAACTCATCCTACTGCACTCCAAATTCAGCTCCGGCCAATGAAAGGTGACCTAAGGCCACAAGGTAAGATCCAGTGTTTCATATCAGCAGAGCTGGGTGTGCATTGTATCCACGAAACCATACTCTGAAATGGAGTGCCTTAACTCTGCTATGCCCCTGGCGACACATAGGACAGTGGATCGTGCACCCATTTCGCATGATGACCACTGTGTGCCTGAAGAGCGTCCTCTGGCTTCTGAGGAACCCTAGGCGAAATAGGCCCCTGGGAAGCACTCTTCCCATTCATAGCAAGGGAAAAGTACTGCTTTCTGGGTTGCCAAGGAAGAGTGTCCCAGTCGTCAAAGAGCCTCGCGAAAGCAGTGCTGGGCAGACTCTGTTGGCAAGTCGACTGGCCTCAGTGACTGAAAGGGAATTCCACTGCTAATACACAGTGTGCTGACGATTGAGGCCTGGACTCAGGACAGCACGCAGGCAGAAGCGAAAGCTGAGCTCTGCGTCCAGCCTGAAGACCAGTACACTTTTCACACTTAACTCTGTTGGGATGTGCAAGAGCCATGGTCACCGAGGCCTACCTAAGGTACTGAAATACTTCCCCAGTTCAGCCTAGGCAGAGGACTCTGTTGCCAAAGGATCTCCATGGAAGGGCCCTGTGAGTTCCGTGTGTTTCCTTGAGGGAGTCAGAAACGACTGAGGGTAACTATAGGAGCTCATGGTTGAAAGCAGGCTACCCTGGCAAAACCTTATTTTCCTCCGCGGTAGGCGAGACAGTTGCGGTTTGAAAGCTGCCTGTAAAACACTCCTGCTGCCCATCTTCTCTTTGCTGCCTGAAGGCGTCACGAAAGTACTATGAGTGTACTCGTATGAGGCATGCTGTCTCAGTTCCTTGCTGGAAGCTCCTCCAGGAGCACTCTGGAACTTACCAGCCAAAGAAATGGCACCCCAGGCCTCATGGAAAAGTCCAGATTTCTCCCATTGCAAGCTTAGTTGTGCCATAGTAGCGAAGAAGCATGTGTTAAAGGAAAGCTGCAACACGGTTACATATTTCGACTCGTTGGGCACTCACGTTCTTTGTAACATCTGTGAAGGGGCACTGAACGCCGCCAACTCTTCTCTTGCCTTTGAGTCCCAGGAGGCAAACGGGTTCGTTTGCTTTAACGCTGTGAATGTGCAGCGGTAATGGCAAAGCCCTGCCCGGATCGCTCGACAGCTCTCGTTTGTACAGCATTCAAACGGCCTCAGGAACGCCGTTCTAAGCAGCCTTACATTCCATGCTGGTGTGCCCAAGGAGGAATTTGGATTCTTCTGAGAAACACCACTGTGCCTCACTAATGAAACCTGTGAAAACCCAAAGGACCTCTCCCTACGGCAGTCGGAAGCTAGATGTTGAGTTCCTGACTGAAAACACCGGACAGCTTTCCCTGTGTCTTTGTTGGAATTCTGGGACCATCCAGATTCACAAGGCCTAACTTTTGCACGGCGGGGGAATGCTCTTGTGCATGTACAGCATTCCCCACGTGAAAACCTTTCTTAGCAGATGGAGGCAGTCTTTCCCTTGTACTAGGTAGCTAGGCAGAATCATCAGATAAACATGCTTTGTCATCGAGCTTGAAAGTGGGACACTGATGGGAAAGTTCACATTTTCCCGCTTTGCAAGCGACTTGCTTTTGGCTTCAAAGCTGCCTGAACAGCACTAGCGGCCCACCTTCTCTTCACTGCAGGACTTTCGCTGTGGGCCAAGGCTGCGTTCTCTCAATGCCAAAAATGTGCTGACAATTCCCTTCTAGAAACTCATCCTACTGCACTCCAAATTCAGCTCCGGCCAATGAAAGGTGACCTAAGGCCACAAGGTAAGATCCAGTGTTTCATATCAGCAGAGCTGGGTGTGCATTGTATCCACGAAACCATACTCTGAAATGGAGTGCCTTAACTCTGCTATGCCCCTGGCGACACATAGGACAGTGGATCGTGCACCCATTTCGCATGATGACCACTGTGTGCCTGAAGAGCGTCCTCTGGCTTCTGAGGAACCCTAGGCGAAATAGGCCCCTGGGAAGCACTCTTCCCATTCATAGCAAGGGAAAAGTACTGCTTTCTGGGTTGCCAAGGAAGAGTGTCCCAGTCGTCAAAGAGCCTCGCGAAAGCAGTGCTGGGCAGACTCTGTTGGCAAGTCGACTGGCCTCAGTGACTGAAAGGGAATTCCACTGCTAATACACAGTGTGCTGACGATTGAGGCCTGGACTCAGGACAGCACGCAGGCAGAAGCGAAAGCTGAGCTCTGCGTCCAGCCTGAAGACCAGTACACTTTTCACACTTAACTCTGTTGGGATGTGCAAGAGCCATGGTCACCGAGGCCTACCTAAGGTACTGAAATACTTCCCCAGTTCAGCCTAGGCAGAGGACTCTGTTGCCAAAGGATCTCCATGGAAGGGCCCTGTGAGTTCCGTGTGTTTCCTTGAGGGAGTCAGAAACGACTGAGGGTAACTATAGGAGCTCATGGTTGAAAGCAGGCTACCCTGGCAAAACCTTATTTTCCTCCGCGGTAGGCGAGACAGTTGCGGTTTGAAAGCTGCCTGAAAAACACTCCTGCTGCCCATCTTCTCTTTGCTGCCTGAAGGCGTCACCAAAGTACTATGAGTGTACTCGTATGAGGCATGCTGTCTCAGTTCCTTGCTGGAAGCTCCTCCAGGAGCACTCTGGAACTTACCAGCCAAAGAAATGGCACCCCAGGCCTCATGGAAAAGTCCAGATTTCTCCCATTGCAAGCTTAGTTGTGCCATAGTAGCGAAGAAGCATGTGTTAAAGGAAAGCTGCAACACGGTTACATATTTCGACTCGTTGGGCACTCACGTTCTTTGTAACATCTGTGAAGGGGCACTGAACGCCGCCAACTCTTCTCTTGCCTTTGAGTCCCAGGAGGCAAACGGGTTCGTTTGCTTTAACGCTGTGAATGTGCAGCGGTAATGGCAAAGCCCTGCCCGGATCGCTCGACAGCTCTCGTTTGTACAGCATTCAAACGGCCTCAGGAACGCCGTTCTAAGCAGCCTTACATTCCATGCTGGTGTGCCCAAGGAGGAATTTGGATTCTTCTGAGAAACACCACTGTGCCTCACTAATGAAACCTGTGAAAACCCAAAGGACCTCTCCCTACGGCAGTCGGAAGCTAGATGTTGAGTTCCAGACTGAAAACACCGGACAGCTTTCCCTGTGTCTTTGTTGGAATTCTGGGACCATCCAGATTCACAAGGCCTAACTTTTGCACGGCGGGGGAATGCTCTTGTGCATGTACAGCATTCCCCACGTGAAAACCTTTCTTAGCAGATGGAGGCAGTCTTTCCCTTGTACTAGGTAGCTAGGCAGAATCATCAGATAAACATGCTTTGTCATCGAGCTTGAAAGTGGGACACTGATGGGAAAGTTCACATTTTCCCGCTTTGCAAGCGACTTGCTTTTGGCTTCAAAGCTGCCTGAACAGCACTAGCGGCCCACCTTCTCTTCACTGCAGGACTTTCGCTGTGGGCCAAGGCTGCGTTCTCTCAATGCCAAAAATGTGCTGACAATTCCCTTCTAGAAACTCATCCTACTGCACTCCAAATTCAGCTCCGGCCAATGAAAGGTGACCTAAGGCCACAAGGTAAGATCCAGTGTTTCATATCAGCAGAGCTGGGTGTGCATTGTATCCACGAAACCATACTCTGAAATGGAGTGCCTTAACTCTGCTATGCCCCTGGCGACACATAGGACAGTGGATCGTGCACCCATTTCGCATGATGACCACTGTGTGCCTGAAGAGCGTCCTCTGGCTTCTGAGGAACCCTAGGCGAAATAGGCCCCTGGGAAGCACTCTTCCCATTCATAGCAAGGGAAAAGTACTGCTTTCTGGGTTGCCAAGGAAGAGTGTCCCAGTCGTCAAAGAGCCTCGCGAAAGCAGTGCTGGGCAGACTCTGTTGGCAAGTCGACTGGCCTCAGTGACTGAAAGGGAATTCCACTGCTAATACACAGTGTGCTGACGATTGAGGCCTGGACTCAGGACAGCACGCAGGCAGAAGCGAAAGCTGAGCTCTGCGTCCAGCCTGAAGACCAGTACACTTTTCACACTTAACTCTGTTGGGATGTGCAAGAGCCATGGTCACCGAGGCCTACCTAAGGTACTGAAATACTTCCCCAGTTCAGCCTAGGCAGAGGACTCTGTTGCCAAAGGATCTCCATGGAAGGGCCCTGTGAGTTCCGTGTGTTTCCTTGAGGGAGTCAGAAACGACTGAGGGTAACTATAGGAGCTCATGGTTGAAAGCAGGCTACCCTGGCAAAACCTTATTTTCCTCCGCGGTAGGCGAGACAGTTGCGGTTTGAAAGCTGCCTGAAAAACACTCCTGCTGCCCATCTTCTCTTTGCTGCCTGAAGGCGTCACCAAAGTACTATGAGTGTACTCGTATGAGGCATGCTGTCTCAGTTCCTTGCTGGAAGCTCCTCCAGGAGCACTCTGGAACTTACCAGCCAAAGAAATGGCACCCCAGGCCTCATGGAAAAGTCCAGATTTCTCCCATTGCAAGCTTAGTTGTGCCATAGTAGCGAAGAAGCATGTGTTAAAGGAAAGCTGCAACACGGTTACATATTTCGACTCGTTGGGCACTCACGTTCTTTGTAACATCTGTGAAGGGGCACTGAACGCCGCCAACTCTTCTCTTGCCTTTGAGTCCCAGGAGGCAAACGGGTTCGTTTGCTTTAACGCTGTGAATGTGCAGCGGTAATGGCAAAGCCCTGCCCGGATCGCTCGACAGCTCTCGTTTGTACAGCATTCAAACGGCCTCAGGAACGCCGTTCTAAGCAGCCTTACATTCCATGCTGGTGTGCCCAAGGAGGAATTTGGATTCTTCTGAGAAACACCACTGTGCCTCACTAATGAAACCTGTGAAAACCCAAAGGACCTCTCCCTACGGCAGTCGGAAGCTAGATGTTGAGTTCCAGACTGAAAACACCGGACAGCTTTCCCTGTGTCTTTGTTGGAATTCTGGGACCATCCAGATTCACAAGGCCTAACTTTTGCACGGCGGGGGAATGCTCTTGTGCATGTACAGCATTCCCCACGTGAAAACCTTTCTTAGCAGATGGAGGCAGTCTTTCCCTTGTACTAGGTAGCTAGGCAGAATCATCAGATAAACATGCTTTGTCATCGAGCTTGAAAGTGGGACACTGATGGGAAAGTTCACATTTTCCCGCTTTGCAAGCGACTTGCTTTTGGCTTCAAAGCTGCCTGAACAGCACTAGCGGCCCACCTTCTCTTCACTGCAGGACTTTCGCTGTGGGCCAAGGTTGCGTTCTCTCAATGCCAAAAATGTGCTGACAATTCCCTTCTAGAAACTCATCCTACTGCACTCCAAATTCAGCTCCGGCCAATGAAAGGTGACCTAAGGCCACAAGGTAAGATCCAGTGTTTCATATCAGCAGAGCTGGGTGTGCATTGTATCCACGAAACCATACTCTGAAATGGAGTGCCTTAACTCTGCTATGCCCCTGGGGACACATAGGACAGTGGATCATGCACCCATTTCGCATGATGACCACTGTGTGCCTGAAGAGCGTCCTCTGGCTTCTGAGGAACCCTAGGCGAAATAGGCCCCTGGGAAGCTCTCTTCCCATTCATAGCAAGGGAAAAGTACTGCTTTCTGGGTTGCCAAGGAAGAGTGTCCCAGTCGTCAAAGAGCCTCGCGAAAGCAGTGCTGGGCAGACTCTGTTGGCAAGTCGACTGGCCTCAGTGACTAAAAGAGAACTCCACTGCTAATACACAGTGTGCTGACGATTGAGGCCTGGACTCAGGACAGAACGCAGGCAGAAGCAAAAGCTAAGCTCTGCGTCCAGCCTGATGACCAGTTCACTTTTCACACTTAACTCTGTTGGGATGTGCAAGAGCCATGGTCACCGAGGCCTACCTAAGGTACTGAAATACTTCCCCAGTTCAGCCTAGGCAGAGGACTCTGTTGCCAAAGGATCTCCATGGAAGGGCCCTGTGAGTTCCGTGTGTTTCCTTGAGGTAGTCAGAAACGACTGAGGGTAACTATAGGAGCTCATGGTTGAAAGCAGGCTACCCTGGCAAAACCTTATTTTCCTCCGCGGTAGGCGAGACAGTTGCGGTTTGAAAGCTGCCTGAAAAACACTCCTGCTGCCCATCTTCTCTTTGCTGCCTGAAGGCGTCACCAAAGTACTATGAGTGTACTCGTATGAGGCATGCTGTCTCAGTTCCTTGCTGGAAGCTCCTCCAGGAGCACTCTGGAACTTACCAGCCAAAGAAATGGCACCCCAGGCCTCATGGAAAAGTCCAGATTTCTCCCATTGCAAGCTTAGTTGTGCCATAGTAGCGAAGAAGCATGTGTTAAAGGAAAGCTGCAACACGGTTACATATTTCGACTCGTTGGGCACTCACGTTCTTTGTAACATCTGTGAAGGGGCACTGAACGCCGCCAACTCTTCTCTTGCCTTTGAGTCCCAGGAGGCAAACGGGTTCGTTTGCTTTAACGCTGTGAATGTGCAGCGGTAATGGCAAAGCCCTGCCCGGATCGCTCGACAGCTCTCGTTTGTACAGCATTCAAACGGCCTCAGGAACGCCGTTCTAAGCAGCCTTACATTCCATGCTGGTGTGCCCAAGGAGGAATTTGGATTCTTCTGAGAAACACCACTGTGCCTCACTAATGAAACCTGTGAAAACCCAAAGGACCTCTCCCTACGGCAGTCGGAAGCTAGATGTTGAGTTCCAGACTGAAAACACCGGACAGCTTTCCCTGTGTCTTTGTTGGAATTCTGGGACCATCCAGATTCACAAGGCCTAACTTTTGCACGGCGGGGGAATGCTCTTGTGCATGTACAGCATTCCCCACGTGAAAACCTTTCTTAGCAGATGGAGGCAGTCTTTCCCTTGTACTAGGTAGCTAGGCAGAATCATCAGATAAACATGCTTTGTCATCGAGCTTGAAAGTGGGACACTGATGGGAAAGTTCACATTTTCCCGCTTTGCAAGCGACTTGCTTTTGGCTTCAAAGCTGCCTGAACAGCACTAGCGGCCCACCTTCTCTTCACTGCAGGACTTTCGCTGTGGGCCAAGGCTGCGTTCTCTCAATGCCAAAAATGTGCTGACAATTCCCTTCTAGAAACTCATCCTACTGCACTCCAAATTCAGCTCCGGCCAATGAAAGGTGACCTAAGGCCACAAGGTAAGATCCAGTGTTTCATATCAGCAGAGCTGGGTGTGCATTGTATCCACGAAACCATACTCTGAAATGGAGTGCCTTAACTCTGCTATGCCCCTGGCGACACATAGGACAGTGGATCGTGCACCCATTTCGCATGATGACCACTGTGTGCCTGAAGAGCGTCCTCTGGCTTCTGAGGAACCCTAGGCGAAATAGGCCCCTGGGAAGCACTCTTCCCATTCATAGCAAGGGAAAAGTACTGCTTTCTGGGTTGCCAAGGAAGAGTGTCCCAGTCGTCAAAGAGCCTCGCGAAAGCAGTGCTGGGCAGACTCTGTTGGCAAGTCGACTGGCCTCAGTGACTGAAAGGGAATTCCACTGCTAATACACAGTGTGCTGACGATTGAGGCCTGGACTCAGGACAGCACGCAGGCAGAAGCGAAAGCTGAGCTCTGCGTCCAGCCTGAAGACCAGTACACTTTTCACACTTAACTCTGTTGGGATGTGCAAGAGCCATGGTCACCGAGGCCTACCTAAGGTACTGAAATACTTCCCCAGTTCAGCCTAGGCAGAGGACTCTGTTGCCAAAGGATCTCCATGGAAGGGCCCTGTGAGTTCCGTGTGTTTCCTTGAGGGAGTCAGAAACGACTGAGGGTAACTATAGGAGCTCATGGTTGAAAGCAGGCTACCCTGGCAAAACCTTATTTTCCTCCACGGTAGGCGAGACAGTTGCGGTTTGAAAGCTGCCTGAAAAACACTCCTGCTGCCCATCTTCTCTTTGCTGCCTGAAGGCGTCACCAAAGTACTATGAGTGTACTCGTATGAGGCATGCTGTCTCAGTTCCTTGCTGGAAGCTCCTCCAGGAGCACTCTGGAACTTACCAGCCAAAGAAATGGCACCCCAGGCCTCATGGAAAAGTCCAGATTTCTCCCATTGCAAGCTTAGTTGTGCCATAGTAGCGAAGAAGCATGTGTTAAAGGAAAGCTGCAACACGGTTACATATTTCGACTCGTTGGGCACTCACGTTCTTTGTAACATCTGTGAAGGGGCACTGAACGCCGCCAACTCTTCTCTTGCCTTTGAGTCCCAGGAGGCAAACGGGTTCGTTTGCTTTAACGCTGTGAATGTGCAGCGGTAATGGCAAAGCCCTGCCCGGATCGCTCGACAGCTCTCGTTTGTACAGCATTCAAACGGCCTCAGGAACGCCGTTCTAAGCAGCCTTACATTCCATGCTGGTGTGCCCAAGGAGGAATTTGGATTCTTCTGAGAAACACCACTGTGCCTCACTAATGAAACCTGTGAAAACCCAAAGGACCTCTCCCTACGGCAGTCGGAAGCTAGATGTTGAGTTCCTGACTGAAAACACCGGACAGCTTTCCCTGTGTCTTTGTTGGAATTCTGGGACCATCCAGATTCACAAGGCCTAACTTTTGCACGGCGGGGGAATGCTCTTGTGCATGTACAGCATTCCCCACGTGAAAACCTTTCTTAGCAGATGGAGGCAGTCTTTCCCTTGTACTAGGTAGCTAGGCAGAATCATCAGATAAACATGCTTTGTCATCGAGCTTGAAAGTGGGACACTGATGGGAAAGTTCACATTTTCCCGCTTTGCAAGCGACTTGCTTTTGGCTTCAAAGCTGCCTGAACAGCACTAGCGGCCCACCTTCTCTTCACTGCAGGACTTTCGCTGTGGGCCAAGGCTGCGTTCTCTCAATGCCAAAAATGTGCTGACAATTCCCTTCTAGAAACTCATCCTACTGCACTCCAAATTCAGCTCCGGCCAATGAAAGGTGACCTAAGGCCACAAGGTAAGATCCAGTGTTTCATATCAGCAGAGCTGGGTGTGCATTGTATCCACGAAACCATACTCTGAAATGGAGTGCCTTAACTCTGCTATGCCCCTGGCGACACATAGGACAGTGGATCGTGCACCCATTTCGCATGATGACCACTGTGTGCCTGAAGAGCGTCCTCTGGCTTCTGAGGAACCCTAGGCGAAATAGGCCCCTGGGAAGCACTCTTCCCATTCATAGCAAGGGAAAAGTACTGCTTTCTGGGTTGCCAAGGAAGAGTGTCCCAGTCGTCAAAGAGCCTCGCGAAAGCAGTGCTGGGCAGACTCTGTTGGCAAGTCGACTGGCCTCAGTGACTGAAAGGGAATTCCACTGCTAATACACAGTGTGCTGACGATTGAGGCCTGGACTCAGGACAGCACGCAGGCAGAAGCGAAAGCTGAGCTCTGCGTCCAGCCTGAAGACCAGTACACTTTTCACACTTAACTCTGTTGGGATGTGCAAGAGCCATGGTCACCGAGGCCTACCTAAGGTACTGAAATACTTCCCCAGTTCAGCCTAGGCAGAGGACTCTGTTGCCAAAGGATCTCCATGGAAGGGCCCTGTGAGTTCCGTGTGTTTCCTTGAGGGAGTCAGAAACGACTGAGGGTAACTATAGGAGCTCATGGTTGAAAGCAGGCTACCCTGGCAAAACCTTATTTTCCTCCGCGGTAGGCGAGACAGTTGCGGTTTGAAAGCTGCCTGAAAAACACTCCTGCTGCCCATCTTCTCTTTGCTGCCTGAAGGCGTCACCAAAGTACTATGAGTGTACTCGTATGAGGCATGCTGTCTCAGTTCCTTGCTGGAAGCTCCTCCAGGAGCACTCTGGAACTTACCAGCCAAAGAAATGGCACCCCAGGCCTCATGGAAAAGTCCAGATTTCTCCCATTGCAAGCTTAGTTGTGCCATAGTAGCGAAGAAGCATGTGTTAAAGGAAAGCTGCAACACGGTTACATATTTCGACTCGTTGGGCACTCACGTTCTTTGTAACATCTGTGAAGGGGCACTGAACGCCGCCAACTCTTCTCTTGCCTTTGAGTCCCAGGAGGCAAACGGGTTCGTTTGCTTTAACGCTGTGAATGTGCAGCGGTAATGGCAAAGCCCTGCCCGGATCGCTCGACAGCTCTCGTTTGTACAGCATTCAAACGGCCTCAGGAACGCCGTTCTAAGCAGCCTTACATTCCATGCTGGTGTGCCCAAGGAGGAATTTGGATTCTTCTGAGAAACACCACTGTGCCTCACTAATGAAACCTGTGAAAACCCAAAGGACCTCTCCCTACGGCAGTCGGAAGCTAGATGTTGAGTTCCAGACTGAAAACACCGGACAGCTTTCCCTGTGTCTTTGTTGGAATTCTGGGACCATCCAGATTCACAAGGCCTAACTTTTGCACGGCGGGGGAATGCTCTTGTGCATGTACAGCATTCCCCACGTGAAAACCTTTCTTAGCAGATGGAGGCAGTCTTTCCCTTGTACTAGGTAGCTAGGCAGAATCATCAGATAAACATGCTTTGTCATCGAGCTTGAAAGTGGGACACTGATGGGAAAGTTCACATTTTCCCGCTTTGCAAGCGACTTGCTTTTGGCTTCAAAGCTGCCTGAACAGCACTAGCGGCCCACCTTCTCTTCACTGCAGGACTTTCGCTGTGGGCCAAGGCTGCGTTCTCTCAATGCCAAAAATGTGCTGACAATTCCCTTCTAGAAACTCATCCTACTGCACTCCAAATTCAGCTCCGGCCAATGAAAGGTGACCTAAGGCCACAAGGTAAGATCCAGTGTTTCATATCAGCAGAGCTGGGTGTGCATTGTATCCACGAAACCATACTCTGAAATGGAGTGCCTTAACTCTGCTATGCCCCTGGCGACACATAGGACAGTGGATCGTGCACCCATTTCGCATGATGACCACTGTGTGCCTGAAGAGCGTCCTCTGGCTTCTGAGGAACCCTAGGCGAAATAGGCCCCTGGGAAGCACTCTTCCCATTCATAGCAAGGGAAAAGTACTGCTTTCTGGGTTGCCAAGGAAGAGTGTCCCAGTCGTCAAAGAGCCTCGCGAAAGCAGTGCTGGGCAGACTCTGTTGGCAAGTCGACTGGCCTCAGTGACTGAAAGGGAATTCCACTGCTAATACACAGTGTGCTGACGATTGAGGCCTGGACTCAGGACAGCACGCAGGCAGAAGCGAAAGCTGAGCTCTGCGTCCAGCCTGAAGACCAGTACACTTTTCACACTTAACTCTGTTGGGATGTGCAAGAGCCATGGTCACCGAGGCCTACCTAAGGTACTGAAATACTTCCCCAGTTCAGCCTAGGCAGAGGACTCTGTTGCCAAAGGATCTCCATGGAAGGGCCCTGTGAGTTCCGTGTGTTTCCTTGAGGGAGTCAGAAACGACTGAGGGTAACTATAGGAGCTCATGGTTGAAAGCAGGCTACCCTGGCAAAACCTTATTTTCCTCCGCGGTAGGCGAGACAGTTGCGGTTTGAAAGCTGCCTGAAAAACACTCCTGCTGCCCATCTTCTCTTTGCTGCCTGAAGGCGTCACCAAAGTACTATGAGTGTACTCGTATGAGGCATGCTGTCTCAGTTCCTTGCTGGAAGCTCCTCCAGGAGCACTCTGGAACTTACCAGCCAAAGAAATGGCACCCCAGGCCTCATGGAAAAGTCCAGATTTCTCCCATTGCAAGCTTAGTTGTGCCATAGTAGCGAAGAAGCATGTGTTAAAGGAAAGCTGCAACACGGTTACATATTTCGACTCGTTGGGCACTCACGTTCTTTGTAACATCTGTGAAGGGGCACTGAACGCCGCCAACTCTTCTCTTGCCTTTGAGTCCCAGGAGGCAAACGGGTTCGTTTGCTTTAACGCTGTGAATGTGCAGCGGTAATGGCAAAGCCCTGCCCGGATCGCTCGACAGCTCTCGTTTGTACAGCATTCAAACGGCCTCAGGAACGCCGTTCTAAGCAGCCTTACATTCCATGCTGGTGTGCCCAAGGAGGAATTTGGATTCTTCTGAGAAACACCACTGTGCCTCACTAATGAAACCTGTGAAAACCCAAAGGACCTCTCCCTACGGCAGTCGGAAGCTAGATGTTGAGTTCCAGACTGAAAACACCGGACAGCTTTCCCTGTGTCTTTGTTGGAATTCTGGGACCATCCAGATTCACAAGGCCTAACTTTTGCACGGCGGGGGAATGCTCTTGTGCATGTACAGCATTCCCCACGTGAAAACCTTTCTTAGCAGATGGAGGCAGTCTTTCCCTTGTACTAGGTAGCTAGGCAGAATCATCAGATAAACATGCTTTGTCATCGAGCTTGAAAGTGGGACACTGATGGGAAAGTTCACATTTTCCCGCTTTGCAAGCGACTTGCTTTTGGCTTCAAAGCTGCCTGAACAGCACTAGCGGCCCACCTTCTCTTCACTGCAGGACTTTCGCTGTGGGCCAAGGCTGCGTTCTCTCAATGCCAAAAATGTGCTGACAATTCCCTTCTAGAAACTCATCCTACTGCACTCCAAATTCAGCTCCGGCCAATGAAAGGTGACCTAAGGCCACAAGGTAAGATCCAGTGTTTCATATCAGCAGAGCTGGGTGTGCATTGTATCCACGAAACCATACTCTGAAATGGAGTGCCTTAACTCTGCTATGCCCCTGGCGACACATAGGACAGTGGATCGTGCACCCATTTCGCATGATGACCACTGTGTGCCTGAAGAGCGTCCTCTGGCTTCTGAGGAACCCTAGGCGAAATAGGCCCCTGGGAAGCACTCTTCCCATTCATAGCAAGGGAAAAGTACTGCTTTCTGGGTTGCCAAGGAAGAGTGTCCCAGTCGTCAAAGAGCCTCGCGAAAGCAGTGCTGGGCAGACTCTGTTGGCAAGTCGACTGGCCTCAGTGACTGAAAGGGAATTCCACTGCTAATACACAGTGTGCTGACGATTGAGGCCTGGACTCAGGACAGCACGCAGGCAGAAGCGAAAGCTGAGCTCTGCGTCCAGCCTGAAGACCAGTACACTTTTCACACTTAACTCTGTTGGGATGTGCAAGAGCCATGGTCACCGAGGCCTACCTAAGGTACTGAAATACTTCCCCAGTTCAGCCTAGGCAGAGGACTCTGTTGCCAAAGGATCTCCATGGAAGGGCCCTGTGAGTTCCGTGTGTTTCCTTGAGGGAGTCAGAAACGACTGAGGGTAACTATAGGAGCTCATGGTTGAAAGCAGGCTACCCTGGCAAAACCTTATTTTCCTCCGCGGTAGGCGAGACAGTTGCGGTTTGAAAGCTGCCTGAAAAACACTCCTGCTGCCCATCTTCTCTTTGCTGCCTGAAGGCGTCACCAAAGTACTATGAGTGTACTCGTATGAGGCATGCTGTCTCAGTTCCTTGCTGGAAGCTCCTCCAGGAGCACTCTGGAACTTACCAGCCAAAGAAATGGCACCCCAGGCCTCATGGAAAAGTCCAGATTTCTCCCATTGCAAGCTTAGTTGTGCCATAGTAGCGAAGAAGCATGTGTTAAAGGAAAGCTGCAACACGGTTACATATTTCGACTCGTTGGGCACTCACGTTCTTTGTAACATCTGTGAAGGGGCACTGAACGCCGCCAACTCTTCTCTTGCCTTTGAGTCCCAGGAGGCAAACGGGTTCGTTTGCTTTAACGCTGTGAATGTGCAGCGGTAATGGCAAAGCCCTGCCCGGATCGCTCGACAGCTCTCGTTTGTACAGCATTCAAACGGCCTCAGGAACGCCGTTCTAAGCAGCCTTACATTCCATGCTGGTGTGCCCAAGGAGGAATTTGGATTCTTCTGAGAAACACCACTGTGCCTCACTAATGAAACCTGTGAAAACCCAAAGGACCTCTCCCTACGGCAGTCGGAAGCTAGATGTTGAGTTCCTGACTGAAAACACCGGACAGCTTTCCCTGTGTCTTTGTTGGAATTCTGGGACCATCCAGATTCACAAGGCCTAACTTTTGCACGGCGGGGGAATGCTCTTGTGCATGTACAGCATTCCCCACGTGAAAACCTTTCTTAGCAGATGGAGGCAGTCTTTCCCTTGTACTAGGTAGCTAG
The DNA here is from genome assembly GCF_028564815.1 of Eubalaena glacialis. NCBI lineage: Eukaryota > Metazoa > Chordata > Mammalia > Artiodactyla > Balaenidae > Eubalaena > Eubalaena glacialis. The sequence continues at coordinate 34,333,719 of NC_083728.1, read as the reverse complement.
GCAGAATCATCAGATAAACATGCTTTGTCATCGAGCTTGAAAGTGGGACACTGATGGGAAAGTTCACATTTTCCCGCTTTGCAAGCGACTTGCTTTTGGCTTCAAAGCTGCCTGAACAGCACTAGCGGCCCACCTTCTCTTCACTGCAGGACTTTCGCTGTGGGCCAAGGTTGCGTTCTCTCAATGCCAAAAATGTGCTGACAATTCCCTTCTAGAAACTCATCCTACTGCACTCCAAATTCAGCTCCGGCCAATGAAAGGTGACCTAAGGCCACAAGGTAAGATCCAGTGTTTCATATCAGCAGAGCTGGGTGTGCATTGTATCCACGAAACCATACTCTGAAATGGAGTGCCTTAACTCTGCTATGCCCCTGGCGACACATAGGACAGTGGATCGTGCACCCATTTCGCATGATGACCACTGTGTGCCTGAAGAGCGTCCTCTGGCTTCTGAGGAACCCTAGGCGAAATAGGCCCCTGGGAAGCACTCTTCCCATTCATAGCAAGGGAAAAGTACTGCTTTCTGGGTTGCCAAGGAAGAGTGTCCCAGTCGTCAAAGAGCCTCGCGAAAGCAGTGCTGGGCAGACTCTCTTTGCAAGTCGACTGGCCTCAGTGACTGAAAGGGAATTCCACTGCTAATACACAGTGTGCTGACGATTGAGGCCTGGACTCAGGACAGCACGCAGGCAGAAGCGAAAGCTGAGCTCTGCGTCCAGCCTGAAGACCAGTACACTTTTCACACTTAACTCTGTTGGGATGTGCAAGAGCCATGGTCACCGAGGCCTACCTAAGGTACTGAAATACTTCCCCAGTTCAGCCTAGGCAGAGGACTCTGTTGCCAAAGGATCTCCATGGAAGGGCCCTGTGAGTTCCGTGTGTTTCCTTGAGGTAGTCAGAAACGACTGAGGGTAACTATAGGAGCTCATGGTTGAAAGCAGGCTACCCTGGCAAAACCTTATTTTCCTCCGCGGTAGGCGAGACAGTTGCGGTTTGAAAGCTGCCTGAAAAACACTCCTGCTGCCCATCTTCTCTTTGCTGCCTGAAGGCGTCACCAAAGTACTATGAGTGTACTCGTATGAGGCATGCTGTCTCAGTTCCTTGCTGGAAGCTCCTCCAGGAGCACTCTGGAACTTACCAGCCAAAGAAATGGCACCCCAGGCCTCATGGAAAAGTCCAGATTTCTCCCATTGCAAGCTTAGTTGTGCCATAGTAGCGAAGAAGCATGTGTTAAAGGAAAGCTGCAACACGGTTACATATTTCGACTCGTTGGGCACTCACGTTCTTTGTAACATCTGTGAAGGGGCACTGAACGCCGCCAACTCTTCTCTTGCCTTTGAGTCCCAGGAGGCAAACGGGTTCGTTTGCTTTAACGCTGTGAATGTGCAGCGGTAATGGCAAAGCCCTGCCCGGATCGCTCGACAGCTCTCGTTTGTACAGCATTCAAACGGCCTCAGGAACGCCGTTCTAAGCAGCCTTACATTCCATGCTGGTGTGCCCAAGGAGGAATTTGGATTCTTCTGAGAAACACCACTGTGCCTCACTAATGAAACCTGTGAAAACCCAAAGGACCTCTCCCTACGGCAGTCGGAAGCTAGATGTTGAGTTCCAGACTGAAAACACCGGACAGCTTTCCCTGTGTCTTTGTTGGAATTCTGGGACCATCCAGATTCACAAGGCCTAACTTTTGCACGGCGGGGGAATGCTCTTGTGCATGTACAGCATTCCCCACGTGAAAACCTTTCTTAGCAGATGGAGGCAGTCTTTCCCTTGTACTAGGTAGCTAGGCAGAATCATCAGATAAACATGCTTTGTCATCGAGCTTGAAAGTGGGACACTGATGGGAAAGTTCACATTTTCCCGCTTTGCAAGCGACTTGCTTTTGGCTTCAAAGCTGCCTGAACAGCACTAGCGGCCCACCTTCTCTTCACTGCAGGACTTTCGCTGTGGGCCAAGGTTGCGTTCTCTCAATGCCAAAAATGTGCTGACAATTCCCTTCTAGAAACTCATCCTACTGCACTCCAAATTCAGCTCCGGCCAATGAAAGGTGACCTAAGGCCACAAGGTAAGATCCAGTGTTTCATATCAGCAGAGCTGGGTGTGCATTGTATCCACGAAACCATACTCTGAAATGGAGTGCCTTAACTCTGCTATGCCCCTGGGGACACATAGGACAGTGGATCATGCACCCATTTCGCATGATGACCACTGTGTGCCTGAAGAGCGTCCTCTGGCTTCTGAGGAACCCTAGGCGAAATAGGCCCCTGGGAAGCACTCTTCCCATTCATAGCAAGGGAAAAGTACTGCTTTCTGGGTTGCCAAGGAAGAGTGTCCCAGTCGTCAAAGAGCCTCGCGAAAGCAGTGCTGGGCAGACTCTGTTGGCAAGTCGACTGGCCTCAGTGACTAAAAGAGAACTCCACTGCTAATACACAGTGTGCTGACGATTGAGGCCTGGACTCAGGACAGAACGCAGGCAGAAGCGAAAGCTAAGCTCTGCGTCCAGCCTGATGACCAGTTCACTTTTCACACTTAACTCTGTTGGGATGTGCAAGAGCCATGGTCACCGAGGCCTACCTAAGGTACTGAAATACTTCCCCAGTTCAGCCTAGGCAGAGGACTCTGTTGCCAAAGGATCTCCATGGAAGGGCCCTGTGAGTTCCGTGTGTTTCCTTGAGGTAGTCAGAAACGACTGAGGGTAACTATAGGAGCTCATGGTTGAAAGCAGGCTACCCTGGCAAAACCTTATTTTCCTCCGCGGTAGGCGAGACAGTTGCGGTTTGAAAGCTGCCTGAAAAACACTCCTGCTGCCCATCTTCTCTTTGCTGCCTGAAGGCGTCACGAAAGTACTATGAGTGTACTCGTATGAGGCATGCTGTCTCAGTTCCTTGCTGGAAGCTCCTCCAGGAGCACTCTGGAACTTACCAGCCAAAGAAATGGCACCCCAGGCCTCATGGAAAAGTCCAGATTTCTCCCATTGCAAGCTTAGTTGTGCCATAGTAGCGAAGAAGCATGTGTTAAAGGAAAGCTGCAACACGGTTACATATTTCGACTCGTTGGGCACTCACGTTCTTTGTAACATCTGTGAAGGGGCACTGAACGCCGCCAACTCTTCTCTTGCCTTTGAGTCCCAGGAGGCAAACGGGTTCGTTTGCTTTAACGCTGTGAATGTGCAGCGGTAATGGCAAAGCCCTGCCCGGATCGCTCGACAGCTCTCGTTTGTACAGCATTCAAACGGCCTCAGGAACGCCGTTCTAAGCAGCCTTACATTCCATGCTGGTGTGCCCAAGGAGGAATTTGGATTCTTCTGAGAAACACCACTGTGCCTCACTAATGAAACCTGTGAAAACCCAAAGGACCTCTCCCTACGGCAGTCGGAAGCTAGATGTTGAGTTCCAGACTGAAAACACCGGACAGCTTTCCCTGTGTCTTTGTTGGAATTCTGGGACCATCCAGATTCACAAGGCCTAACTTTTGCACGGCGGGGGAATGCTCTTGTGCATGTACAGCATTCCCCACGTGAAAACCTTTCTTAGCAGATGGAGGCAGTCTTTCCCTTGTACTAGGTAGCTAGGCAGAATCATCAGATAAACATGCTTTGTCATCGAGCTTGAAAGTGGGACACTGATGGGAAAGTTCACATTTTCCCGCTTTGCAAGCGACTTGCTTTTGGCTTCAAAGCTGCCTGAACAGCACTAGCGGCCCACCTTCTCTTCACTGCAGGACTTTCGCTGTGGGCCAAGGCTGCGTTCTCTCAATGCCAAAAATGTGCTGACAATTCCCTTCTAGAAACTCATCCTACTGCACTCCAAATTCAGCTCCGGCCAATGAAAGGTGACCTAAGGCCACAAGGTAAGATCCAGTGTTTCATATCAGCAGAGCTGGGTGTGCATTGTATCCACGAAACCATACTCTGAAATGGAGTGCCTTAACTCTGCTATGCCCCTGGCGACACATAGGACAGTGGATCGTGCACCCATTTCGCATGATGACCACTGTGTGCCTGAAGAGCGTCCTCTGGCTTCTGAGGAACCCTAGGCGAAATAGGCCCCTGGGAAGCACTCTTCCCATTCATAGCAAGGGAAAAGTACTGATTTCTGGGTTGCCAAGGAAGAGTGTCCCAGTCGTCAAAGAGCCTCGCGAAAGCAGTGCTGGGCAGACTCTCTTTGCAAGTCGACTGGCCTCAGTGACTGAAAGGGAATTCCACTGCTAATACACAGTGTGCTGACGATTGAGGCCTGGACTCAGGACAGCACGCAGGCAGAAGCGAAAGCTGAGCTCTGCGTCCAGCCTGAAGACCAGTACACTTTTCACACTTAACTCTGTTGGGATGTGCAAGAGCCATGGTCACCGAGGCCTACCTAAGGTACTGAAATACTTCCCCAGTTCAGCCTAGGCAGAGGACTCTGTTGCCAAAGGATCTCCATGGAAGGGCCCTGTGAGTTCCGTGTGTTTCCTTGAGGGAGTCAGAAACGACTGAGGGTAACTATAGGAGCTCATGGTTGAAAGCAGGCTACCCTGGCAAAACCTTATTTTCCTCCGCGGTAGGCGAGACAGTTGCGGTTTGAAAGCTGCCTGAAAAACACTCCTGCTGCCCATCTTCTCTTTGCTGCCTGAAGGCGTCACCAAAGTACTATGAGTGTACTCGTATGAGGCATGCTGTCTCAGTTCCTTGCTGGAAGCTCCTCCAGGAGCACTCTGGAACTTACCAGCCAAAGAAATGGCACCCCAGGCCTCATGGAAAAGTCCAGATTTCTCCCATTGCAAGCTTAGTTGTGCCATAGTAGCGAAGAAGCATGTGTTAAAGGAAAGCTGCAACACGGTTACATATTTCGACTCGTTGGGCACTCACGTTCTTTGTAACATCTGTGAAGGGGCACTGAACGCCGCCAACTCTTCTCTTGCCTTTGAGTCCCAGGAGGCAAACGGGTTCGTTTGCTTTAACGCTGTGAATGTGCAGCGGTAATGGCAAAGCCCTGCCCGGATCGCTCGACAGCTCTCGTTTGTACAGCATTCAAACGGCCTCAGGAACGCCGTTCTAAGCAGCCTTACATTCCATGCTGGTGTGCCCAAGGAGGAATTTGGATTCTTCTGAGAAACACCACTGTGCCTCACTAATGAAACCTGTGAAAACCCAAAGGACCTCTCCCTACGGCAGTCGGAATCTAGATGTTGAGTTCCTGACTGAAAACACCGGACAGCTTTCCCTGTGTCTTTGTTGGAATTCTGGGACCATCCAGATTCACAAGGCCTAACTTTTGCACGGCGGGGGAATGCTCTTGTGCATGTACAGCATTCCCCACGTGAAAACCTTTCTTAGCAGATGGAGGCAGTCTTTCCCTTGTACTAGGTAGCTAGGCAGAATCATCAGATAAACATGCTTTGTCATCGAGCTTGAAAGTGGGACACTGATGGGAAAGTTCACATTTTCCCGCTTTGCAAGCGACTTGCTTTTGGCTTCAAAGCTGCCTGAACAGCACTAGCGGCCCACCTTCTCTTCACTGCAGGACTTTCGCTGTGGGCCAAGGCTGCGTTCTCTCAATGCCAAAAATGTGCTGACAATTCCCTTCTAGAAACTCATCCTACTGCACTCCAAATTCAGCTCCGGCCAATGAAAGGTGACCTAAGGCCACAAGGTAAGATCCAGTGTTTCATATCAGCAGAGCTGGGTGTGCATTGTATCCACGAAACCATACTCTGAAATGGAGTGCCTTAACTCTGCTATGCCCCTGGCGACACATAGGACAGTGGATCGTGCACCCATTTCGCATGATGACCACTGTGTGCCTGAAGAGCGTCCTCTGGCTTCTGAGGAACCCTAGGCGAAATAGGCCCCTGGGAAGCACTCTTCCCATTCATAGCAAGGGAAAAGTACTGATTTCTGGGTTGCCAAGGAAGAGTGTCCCAGTCGTCAAAGAGCCTCGCGAAAGCAGTGCTGGGCAGACTCTCTTTGCAAGTCGACTGGCCTCAGTGACTGAAAGGGAATTCCACTGCTAATACACAGTGTGCTGACGATTGAGGCCTGGACTCAGGACAGCACGCAGGCAGAAGCGAAAGCTGAGCTCTGCGTCCAGCCTGAAGACCAGTACACTTTTCACACTTAACTCTGTTGGGATGTGCAAGAGCCATGGTCACCGAGGCCTACCTAAGGTACTGAAATACTTCCCCAGTTCAGCCTAGGCAGAGGACTCTGTTGCCAAAGGATCTCCATGGAAGGGCCCTGTGAGTTCCGTGTGTTTCCTTGAGGGAGTCAGAAACGACTGAGGGTAACTATAGGAGCTCATGGTTGAAAGCAGGCTACCCTGGCAAAACCTTATTTTCCTCCACGGTAGGCGAGACAGTTGCGGTTTGAAAGCTGCCTGAAAAACACTCCTGCTGCCCATCTTCTCTTTGCTGCCTGAAGGCGTCACCAAAGTACTATGAGTGTACTCGTATGAGGCATGCTGTCTCAGTTCCTTGCTGGAAGCTCCTCCAGGAGCACTCTGGAACTTACCAGCCAAAGAAATGGCACCCCAGGCCTCATGGAAAAGTCCAGATTTCTCCCATTGCAAGCTTAGTTGTGCCATAGTAGCGAAGAAGCATGTGTTAAAGGAAAGCTGCAACACGGTTACATATTTCGACTCGTTGGGCACTCACGTTCTTTGTAACATCTGTGAAGGGGCACTGAACGCCGCCAACTCTTCTCTTGCCTTTGAGTCCCAGGAGGCAAACGGGTTCGTTTGCTTTAACGCTGTGAATGTGCAGCGGTAATGGCAAAGCCCTGCCCGGATCGCTCGACAGCTCTCGTTTGTACAGCATTCAAACGGCCTCAGGAACGCCGTTCTAAGCAGCCTTACATTCCATGCTGGTGTGCCCAAGGAGGAATTTGGATTCTTCTGAGAAACACCACTGTGCCTCACTAATGAAACCTGTGAAAACCCAAAGGACCTCTCCCTACGGCAGTCGGAATCTAGATGTTGAGTTCCTGACTGAAAACACCGGACAGCTTTCCCTGTGTCTTTGTTGGAATTCTGGGACCATCCAGATTCACAAGGCCTAACTTTTGCACGGCGGGGGAATGCTCTTGTGCATGTACAGCATTCCCCACGTGAAAACCTTTCTTAGCAGATGGAGGCAGTCTTTCCCTTGTACTAGGTAGCTAGGCAGAATCATCAGATAAACATGCTTTGTCATCGAGCTTGAAAGTGGGACACTGATGGGAAAGTTCACATTTTCCCGCTTTGCAAGCGACTTGCTTTTGGCTTCAAAGCTGCCTGAACAGCACTAGCGGCCCACCTTCTCTTCACTGCAGGACTTTCGCTGTGGGCCAAGGCTGCGTTCTCTCAATGCCAAAAATGTGCTGACAATTCCCTTCTAGAAACTCATCCTACTGCACTCCAAATTCAGCTCCGGCCAATGAAAGGTGACCTAAGGCCACAAGGTAAGATCCAGTGTTTCATATCAGCAGAGCTGGGTGTGCATTGTATCCACGAAACCATACTCTGAAATGGAGTGCCTTAACTCTGCTATGCCCCTGGCGACACATAGGACAGTGGATCGTGCACCCATTTCGCATGATGACCACTGTGTGCCTGAAGAGCGTCCTCTGGCTTCTGAGGAACCCTAGGCGAAATAGGCCCCTGGGAAGCACTCTTCCCATTCATAGCAAGGGAAAAGTACTGCTTTCTGGGTTGCCAAGGAAGAGTGTCCCAGTCGTCAAAGAGCCTCGCGAAAGCAGTGCTGGGCAGACTCTCTTTGCAAGTCGACTGGCCTCAGTGACTGAAAGGGAATTCCACTGCTAATACACAGTGTGCTGACGATTGAGGCCTGGACTCAGGACAGCACGCAGGCAGAAGCGAAAGCTGAGCTCTGCGTCCAGCCTGAAGACCAGTACACTTTTCACACTTAACTCTGTTGGGATGTGCAAGAGCCATGGTCACCGAGGCCTACCTAAGGTACTGAAATACTTCCCCAGTTCAGCCTAGGCAGAGGACTCTGTTGCCAAAGGATCTCCATGGAAGGGCCCTGTGAGTTCCGTGTGTTTCCTTGAGGTAGTCAGAAACGACTGAGGGTAACTATAGGAGCTCATGGTTGAAAGCAGGCTACCCTGGCAAAACCTTATTTTCCTCCGCGGTAGGCGAGACAGTTGCGGTTTGAAAGCTGCCTGTAAAACACTCCTGCTGCCCATCTTCTCTTTGCTGCCTGAAGGCGTCACCAAAGTACTATGAGTGTACTCGTATGAGGCATGCTGTCTCAGTTCCTTGCTGGAAGCTCCTCCAGGAGCACTCTGGAACTTACCAGCCAAAGAAATGGCACCCCAGGCCTCATGGAAAAGTCCAGATTTCTCCCATTGCAAGCTTAGTTGTGCCATAGTAGCGAAGAAGCATGTGTTAAAGGAAAGCTGCAACACGGTTACATATTTCGACTCGTTGGGCACTCACGTTCTTTGTAACATCTGTGAAGGGGCACTGAACGCCGCCAACTCTTCTCTTGCCTTTGAGTCCCAGGAGGCAAACGGGTTCGTTTGCTTTAACGCTGTGAATGTGCAGCGGTAATGGCAAAGCCCTGCCCGGATCGCTCGACAGCTCTCGTTTGTACAGCATTCAAACGGCCTCAGGAACGCCGTTCTAAGCAGCCTTACATTCCATGCTGGTGTGCCCAAGGAGGAATTTGGATTCTTCTGAGAAACACCACTGTGCCTCACTAATGAAACCTGTGAAAACCCAAAGGACCTCTCCCTACGGCAGTCGGAAGCTAGATGTTGAGTTCCAGACTGAAAACACCGGACAGCTTTCCCTGTGTCTTTGTTGGAATTCTGGGACCATCCAGATTCACAAGGCCTAACTTTTGCACGGCGGGGGAATGCTCTTGTGCATGTACAGCATTCCCCACGTGAAAACCTTTCTTAGCAGATGGAGGCAGTCTTTCCCTTGTACTAGGTAGCTAGGCAGAATCATCAGATAAACATGCTTTGTCATCGAGCTTGAAAGTGGGACACTGATGGGAAAGTTCACATTTTCCCGCTTTGCAAGCGACTTGCTTTTGGCTTCAAAGCTGCCTGAACAGCACTAGCGGCCCACCTTCTCTTCACTGCAGGACTTTCGCTGTGGGCCAAGGCTGCGTTCTCTCAATGCCAAAAATGTGCTGACAATTCCCTTCTAGAAACTCATCCTACTGCACTCCAAATTCAGCTCCGGCCAATGAAAGGTGACCTAAGGCCACAAGGTAAGATCCAGTGTTTCATATCAGCAGAGCTGGGTGTGCATTGTATCCACGAAACCATACTCTGAAATGGAGTGCCTTAACTCTGCTATGCCCCTGGCGACACATAGGACAGTGGATCGTGCACCCATTTCGCATGATGACCACTGTGTGCCTGAAGAGCGTCCTCTGGCTTCTGAGGAACCCTAGGCGAAATAGGCCCCTGGGAAGCACTCTTCCCATTCATAGCAAGGGAAAAGTACTGCTTTCTGGGTTGCCAAGGAAGAGTGTCCCAGTCGTCAAAGAGCCTCGCGAAAGCAGTGCTGGGCAGACTCTCTTTGCAAGTCGACTGGCCTCAGTGACTGAAAGGGAATTCCACTGCTAATACACAGTGTGCTGACGATTGAGGCCTGGACTCAGGACAGCACGCAGGCAGAAGCGAAAGCTGAGCTCTGCGTCCAGCCTGAAGACCAGTACACTTTTCACACTTAACTCTGTTGGGATGTGCAAGAGCCATGGTCACCGAGGCCTACCTAAGGTACTGAAATACTTCCCCAGTTCAGCCTAGGCAGAGGACTCTGTTGCCAAAGGATCTCCATGGAAGGGCCCTGTGAGTTCCGTGTGTTTCCTTGAGGTAGTCAGAAACGACTGAGGGTAACTATAGGAGCTCATGGTTGAAAGCAGGCTACCCTGGCAAAACCTTATTTTCCTCCGCGGTAGGCGAGACAGTTGCGGTTTGAAAGCTGCCTGTAAAACACTCCTGCTGCCCATCTTCTCTTTGCTGCCTGAAGGCGTCACCAAAGTACTATGAGTGTACTCGTATGAGGCATGCTGTCTCAGTTCCTTGCTGGAAGCTCCTCCAGGAGCACTCTGGAACTTACCAGCCAAAGAAATGGCACCCCAGGCCTCATGGAAAAGTCCAGATTTCTCCCATTGCAAGCTTAGTTGTGCCATAGTAGCGAAGAAGCATGTGTTAAAGGAAAGCTGCAACACGGTTACATATTTCGACTCGTTGGGCACTCACGTTCTTTGTAACATCTGTGAAGGGGCACTGAACGCCGCCAACTCTTCTCTTGCCTTTGAGTCCCAGGAGGCAAACGGGTTCGTTTGCTTTAACGCTGTGAATGTGCAGCGGTAATGGCAAAGCCCTGCCCGGATCGCTCGACAGCTCTCGTTTGTACAGCATTCAAACGGCCTCAGGAACGCCGTTCTAAGCAGCCTTACATTCCATGCTGGTGTGCCCAAGGAGGAATTTGGATTCTTCTGAGAAACACCACTGTGCCTCACTAATGAAACCTGTGAAAACCCAAAGGACCTCTCCCTACGGCAGTCGGAAGCTAGATGTTGAGTTCCAGACTGAAAACACCGGACAGCTTTCCCTGTGTCTTTGTTGGAATTCTGGGACCATCCAGATTCACAAGGCCTAACTTTTGCACGGCGGGGGAATGCTCTTGTGCATGTACAGCATTCCCCACGTGAAAACCTTTCTTAGCAGATGGAGGCAGTCTTTCCCTTGTACTAGGTAGCTAGGCAGAATCATCAGATAAACATGCTTTGTCATCGAGCTTGAAAGTGGGACACTGATGGGAAAGTTCACATTTTCCCGCTTTGCAAGCGACTTGCTTTTGGCTTCAAAGCTGCCTGAACAGCACTAGCGGCCCACCTTCTCTTCACTGCAGGACTTTCGCTGTGGGCCAAGGCTGCGTTCTCTCAATGCCAAAAATGTGCTGACAATTCCCTTCTAGAAACTCATCCTACTGCACTCCAAATTCAGCTCCGGCCAATGAAAGGTGACCTAAGGCCACAAGGTAAGATCCAGTGTTTCATATCAGCAGAGCTGGGTGTGCATTGTATCCACGAAACCATACTCTGAAATGGAGTGCCTTAACTCTGCTATGCCCCTGGCGACACATAGGACAGTGGATCGTGCACCCATTTCGCATGATGACCACTGTGTGCCTGAAGAGCGTCCTCTGGCTTCTGAGGAACCCTAGGCGAAATAGGCCCCTGGGAAGCACTCTTCCCATTCATAGCAAGGGAAAAGTACTGCTTTCTGGGTTGCCAAGGAAGAGTGTCCCAGTCGTCAAAGAGCCTCGCGAAAGCAGTGCTGGGCAGACTCTGTTTGCAAGTCGACTGGCCTCAGTGACTGAAAGGGAATTCCACTGCTAATACACAGTGTGCTGACGATTGAGGCCTGGACTCAGGACAGCACGCAGGCAGAAGCGAAAGCTGAGCTCTGCGTCCAGCCTGAAGACCAGTACACTTTTCACACTTAACTCTGTTGGGATGTGCAAGAGCCATGGTCACCGAGGCCTACCTAAGGTACTGAAATACTTCCCCAGTTCAGCCTAGGCAGAGGACTCTGTTGCCAAAGGATCTCCATGGAAGGGCCCTGTGAGTTCCGTGTGTTTCCTTGAGGTAGTCAGAAACGACTGAGGGTAACTATAGGAGCTCATGGTTGAAAGCAGGCTACCCTGGCAAAACCTTATTTTCCTCCGCGGTAGGCGAGACAGTTGCGGTTTGAAAGCTGCCTGAAAAACACTCCTGCTGCCCATCTTCTCTTTGCTGCCTGAAGGCGTCACCAAAGTACTATGAGTGTACTCGTATGAGGCATGCTGTCTCAGTTCCTTGCTGGAAGCTCCTCCAGGAGCACTCTGGAACTTACCAGCCAAAGAAATGGCACCCCAGGCCTCATGGAAAAGTCCAGATTTCTCCCATTGCAAGCTTAGTTGTGCCATAGTAGCGAAGAAGCATGTGTTAAAGGAAAGCTGCAACACGGTTACATATTTCGACTCGTTGGGCACTCACGTTCTTTGTAACATCTGTGAAGGGGCACTGAACGCCGCCAACTCTTCTCTTGCCTTTGAGTCCCAGGAGGCAAACGGGTTCGTTTGCTTTAACGCTGTGAATGTGCAGCGGTAATGGCAAAGCCCTGCCCGGATCGCTCGACAGCTCTCGTTTGTACAGCATTCAAACGGCCTCAGGAACGCCGTTCTAAGCAGCCTTACATTCCATGCTGGTGTGCCCAAGGAGGAATTTGGATTCTTCTGAGAAACACCACTGTGCCTCACTAATGAAACCTGTGAAAACCCAAAGGACCTCTCCCTACGGCAGTCGGAAGCTAGATGTTGAGTTCCAGACTGAAAACACCGGACAGCTTTCCCTGTGTCTTTGTTGGAATTCTGGGACCATCCAGATTCACAAGGCCTAACTTTTGCACGGCGGGGGAATGCTCTTGTGCATGTACAGCATTCCCCACGTGAAAACCTTTCTTAGCAGATGGAGGCAGTCTTTCCCTTGTACTAGGTAGCTAGGCAGAATCATCAGATAAACATGCTTTGTCATCGAGCTTGAAAGTGGGACACTGATGGGAAAGTTCACATTTTCCCGCTTTGCAAGCGACTTGCTTTTGGCTTCAAAGCTGCCTGAACAGCACTAGCGGCCCACCTTCTCTTCACTGCAGGACTTTCGCTGTGGGCCAAGGTTGCGTTCTCTCAATGCCAAAAATGTGCTGACAATTCCCTTCTAGAAACTCATCCTACTGCACTCCAAATTCAGCTCCGGCCAATGAAAGGTGACCTAAGGCCACAAGGTAAGATCCAGTGTTTCATATCAGCAGAGCTGGGTGTGCATTGTATCCACGAAACCATACTCTGAAATGGAGTGCCTTAACTCTGCTATGCCCCTGGGGAAACATAGGACAGTGGATCATGCACCCATTTCGCATGATGACCACTGTGTGCCTGAAGAGCGTCCTCTGGCTTCTGAGGAACCCTAGGCGAAATAGGCCCCTGGGAAGCACTCTTCCCATTCATAGCAAGGGAAAAGTACTGCTTTCTGGGTTGCCAAGGAAGAGTGTCCCAGTCGTCAAAGAGCCTCGCGAAAGCAGTGCTGGGCAGACTCTGTTGGCAAGTCGACTGGCCTCAGTGACTAAAAGAGAACTCCACTGCTAATACACAGTGTGCTGACGATTGAGGCCTGGACTCAGGACAGAACGCAGGCAGAAGCGAAAGCTAAGCTCTGCGTCCAGCCTGATGACCAGTTCACTTTTCACACTTAACTCTGTTGGGATGTGCAAGAGCCATGGTCACCGAGGCCTACCTAAGGTACTGAAATACTTCCCCAGTTCAGCCTAGGCAGAGGACTCTGTTGCCAAAGGATCTCCATGGAAGGGCCCTGTGAGTTCCGTGTGTTTCCTTGAGGTAGTCAGAAACGACTGAGGGTAACTATAGGAGCTCATGGTTGAAAGCAGGCTACCCTGGCAAAACCTTATTTTCCTCCGCGGTAGGCGAGACAGTTGCGGTTTGAAAGCTGCCTGAAAAACACTCCTGCTGCCCATCTTCTCTTTGCTGCCTGAAGGCGTCACGAAAGTACTATGAGTGTACTCGTATGAGGCATGCTGTCTCAGTTCCTTGCTGGAAGCTCCTCCAGGAGCACTCTGGAACTTACCAGCCAAAGAAATGGCACCCCAGGCCTCATGGAAAAGTCCAGATTTCTCCCATTGCAAGCTTAGTTGTGCCATAGTAGCGAAGAAGCATGTGTTAAAGGAAAGCTGCAACACGGTTACATATTTCGACTCGTTGGGCACTCACGTTCTTTGTAACATCTGTGAAGGGGCACTGAACGCCGCCAACTCTTCTCTTGCCTTTGAGTCCCAGGAGGCAAACGGGTTCGTTTGCTTTAACGCTGTGAATGTGCAGCGGTAATGGCAAAGCCCTGCCCGGATCGCTCGACAGCTCTCGTTTGTACAGCATTCAAACGGCCTCAGGAACGCCGTTCTAAGCAGCCTTACATTCCATGCTGGTGTGCCCAAGGAGGAATTTGGATTCTTCTGAGAAACACCACTGTGCCTCACTAATGAAACCTGTGAAAACCCAAAGGACCTCTCCCTACGGCAGTCGGAAGCTAGATGTTGAGTTCCAGACTGAAAACACCGGACAGCTTTCCCTGTGTCTTTGTTGGAATTCTGGGACCATCCAGATTCACAAGGCCTAACTTTTGCACGGCGGGGGAATGCTCTTGTGCATGTACAGCATTCCCCACGTGAAAACCTTTCTTAGCAGATGGAGGCAGTCTTTCCCTTGTACTAGGTAGCTAGGCAGAATCATCAGATAAACATGCTTTGTCATCGAGCTTGAAAGTGGGACACTGATGGGAAAGTTCACATTTTCCCGCTTTGCAAGCGACTTGCTTTTGGCTTCAAAGCTGCCTGAACAGCACTAGCGGCCCACCTTCTCTTCACTGCAGGACTTTCGCTGTGGGCCAAGGCTGCGTTCTCTCAATGCCAAAAATGTGCTGACAATTCCCTTCTAGAAACTCATCCTACTGCACTCCAAATTCAGCTCCGGCCAATGAAAGGTGACCTAAGGCCACAAGGTAAGATCCAGTGTTTCATATCAGCAGAGCTGGGTGTGCATTGTATCCACGAAACCATACTCTGAAATGGAGTGCCTTAACTCTGCTATGCCCCTGGCGACACATAGGACAGTGGATCGTGCACCCATTTCGCATGATGACCACTGTGTGCCTGAAGAGCGTCCTCTGGCTTCTGAGGAACCCTAGGCGAAATAGGCCCCTGGGAAGCACTCTTCCCATTCATAGCAAGGGAAAAGTACTGCTTTCTGGGTTGCCAAGGAAGAGTGTCCCAGTCGTCAAAGAGCCTCGCGAAAGCAGTGCTGGGCAGACTCTGTTTGCAAGTCGACTGGCCTCAGTGACTGAAAGGGAATTCCACTGCTAATACACAGTGTGCTGACGATTGAGGCCTGGACTCAGGACAGCACGCAGGCAGAAGCGAAAGCTGAGCTCTGCGTCCAGCCTGAAGACCAGTACACTTTTCACACTTAACTCTGTTGGGATGTGCAAGAGCCATGGTCACCGAGGCCTACCTAAGGTACTGAAATACTTCCCCAGTTCAGCCTAGGCAGAGGACTCTGTTGCCAAAGGATCTCCATGGAAGGGCCCTGTGAGTTCCGTGTGTTTCCTTGAGGGAGTCAGAAACGACTGAGGGTAACTATAGGAGCTCATGGTTGAAAGCAGGCTACCCTGGCAAAACCTTATTTTCCTCCACGGTAGGCGAGACAGTTGCGGTTTGAAAGCTGCCTGAAAAACACTCCTGCTGCCCATCTTCTCTTTGCTGCCTGAAGGCGTCACCAAAGTACTATGAGTGTACTCGTATGAGGCATGCTGTCTCAGTTCCTTGCTGGAAGCTCCTCCAGGAGCACTCTGGAACTTACCAGCCAAAGAAATGGCACCCCAGGCCTCATGGAAAAGTCCAGATTTCTCCCATTGCAAGCTTAGTTGTGCCATAGTAGCGAAGAAGCATGTGTTAAAGGAAAGCTGCAACACGGTTACATATTTCGACTCGTTGGGCACTCACGTTCTTTGTAACATCTGTGAAGGGGCACTGAACGCCGCCAACTCTTCTCTTGCCTTTGAGTCCCAGGAGGCAAACGGGTTCGTTTGCTTTAACGCTGTGAATGTGCAGCGGTAATGGCAAAGCCCTGCCCGGATCGCTCGACAGCTCTCGTTTGTACAGCATTCAAACGGCCTCAGGAACGCCGTTCTAAGCAGCCTTACATTCCATGCTGGTGTGCCCAAGGAGGAATTTGGATTCTTCTGAGAAACACCACTGTGCCTCACTAATGAAACCTGTGAAAACCCAAAGGACCTCTCCCTACGGCAGTCGGAATCTAGATGTTGAGTTCCTGACTGAAAACACCGGACAGCTTTCCCTGTGTCTTTGTTGGAATTCTGGGACCATCCAGATTCACAAGGCCTAACTTTTGCACGGCGGGGGAATGCTCTTGTGCATGTACAGCATTCCCCACGTGAAAACCTTTCTTAGCAGATGGAGGCAGTCTTTCCCTTGTACTAGGTAGCTAGGCAGAATCATCAGATAAACATGCTTTGTCATCGAGCTTGAAAGTGGGACACTGATGGGAAAGTTCACATTTTCCCGCTTTGCAAGCGACTTGCTTTTGGCTTCAAAGCTGCCTGAACAGCACTAGCGGCCCACCTTCTCTTCACTGCAGGACTTTCGCTGTGGGCCAAGGCTGCGTTCTCTCAATGCCAAAAATGTGCTGACAATTCCCTTCTAGAAACTCATCCTACTGCACTCCAAATTCAGCTCCGGCCAATGAAAGGTGACCTAAGGCCACAAGGTAAGATCCAGTGTTTCATATCAGCAGAGCTGGGTGTGCATTGTATCCACGAAACCATACTCTGAAATGGAGTGCCTTAACTCTGCTATGCCCCTGGCGACACATAGGACAGTGGATCGTGCACCCATTTCGCATGATGACCACTGTGTGCCTGAAGAGCGTCCTCTGGCTTCTGAGGAACCCTAGGCGAAATAGGCCCCTGGGAAGCACTCTTCCCATTCATAGCAAGGGAAAAGTACTGCTTTCTGGGTTGCCAAGGAAGAGTGTCCCAGTCGTCAAAGAGCCTCGCGAAAGCAGTGCTGGGCAGACTCTGTTTGCAAGTCGACTGGCCTCAGTGACTGAAATGGAATTCCACTGCTAATACACAGTGTGCTGACGATTGAGGCCTGGACTCAGGACAGCACGCAGGCAGAAGCGAAAGCTGAGCTCTGCGTCCAGCCTGAAGACCAGTACACTTTTCACACTTAACTCTGTTGGGATGTGCAAGAGCCATGGTCACCGAGGCCTACCTAAGGTACTGAAATACTTCCCCAGTTCAGCCTAGGCAGAGGACTCTGTTGCCAAAGGATCTCCATGGAAGGGCCCTGTGAGTTCCGTGTGTTTCCTTGAGGGAGTCAGAAACGACTGAGGGTAACTATAGGAGCTCATGGTTGAAAGCAGGCTACCCTGGCAAAACCTTATTTTCCTCCGCGGTAGGCGAGACAGTTGCGGTTTGAAAGCTGCCTGAAAAACACTCCTGCTGCCCATCTTCTCTTTGCTGCCTGAAGGCGTCACGAAAGTACTATGAGTGTACTCGTATGAGGCATGCTGTCTCAGTTCCTTGCTGGAAGCTCCTCCAGGAGCACTCTGGAACTTACCAGCCAAAGAAATGGCACCCCAGGCCTCATGGAAAAGTCCAGATTTCTCCCATTGCAAGCTTAGTTGTGCCATAGTAGCGAAGAAGCATGTGTTAAAGGAAAGCTGCAACACGGTTACATATTTCGACTCGTTGGGCACTCACGTTCTTTGTAACATCTGTGAAGGGGCACTGAACGCCGCCAACTCTTCTCTTGCCTTTGAGTCCCAGGAGGCAAACGGGTTCGTTTGCTTTAACGCTGTGAATGTGCAGCGGTAATGGCAAAGCCCTGCCCGGATCGCTCGACAGCTCTCGTTTGTACAGCATTCAAACGGCCTCAGGAACGCCGTTCTAAGCAGCCTTACATTCCATGCTGGTGTGCCCAAGGAGGAATTTGGATTCTTCTGAGAAACACCACTGTGCCTCACTAATGAAACCTGTGAAAACCCAAAGGACCTCTCCCTACGGCAGTCGGAAGCTAGATGTTGAGTTCCAGACTGAAAACACCGGACAGCTTTCCCTGTGTCTTTGTTGGAATTCTGGGACCATCCAGATTCACAAGGCCTAACTTTTGCACGGCGGGGGAATGCTCTTGTGCATGTACAGCATTCCCCACGTGAAAACCTTTCTTAGCAGATGGAGGCAGTCTTTCCCTTGTACTAGGTAGCTAGGCAGAATCATCAGATAAACATGCTTTGTCATCGAGCTTGAAAGTGGGACACTGATGGGAAAGTTCACATTTTCCCATTTGCAAGCGACTTGCTTTTGGCTTCAAAGCTGCCTGAACAGCACTAGCGGCCCACCTTCTCTTCACTGCAGGAGTTTCGCTGTGGGCCAAGGTTGCGTTCTCTCAATGCCAAAAATGTGCTGACAATTCCCTTCTAGAAACTCATCCTACTGCACTCCAAATTCAGCTCCGGCCAATGAAAGGTGACCTAAGGCCACAAGGTAAGATCCAGTGTTTCATATCAGCAGAGCTGGGTGTGCATTGTATCCACGAAACCATACTCTGAAATGGAGTGCCTTAACTCTGCTATGCCCCTGGCGACACATAGGACAGTGGATCGTGCACCCATTTCGCATGATGACCACTGTGTGCCTGAAGAGCGTCCTCTGGCTTCTGAGGAACCCTAGGCGAAATAGGCCCCTGGGAAGCACTCTTCCCATTCATAGCAAGGGAAAAGTACTGCTTTCTGGGTTGCCAAGGAAGAGTGTCCCAGTCGTCAAAGAGCCTCGCGAAAGCAGTGCTGGGCAGACTCTGTTTGCAAGTCGACTGGCCTCAGTGACTGAAAGGGAATTCCACTGCTAATACACAGTGTGCTGACGATTGAGGCCTGGACTCAGGACAGCACGCAGGCAGAAGCGAAAGCTGAGCTCTGCGTCCAGCCTGAAGACCAGTACACTTTTCACACTTAACTCTGTTGGGATGTGCAAGAGCCATGGTCACCGAGGCCTACCTAAGGTACTGAAATACTTCCCCAGTTCAGCCTAGGCAGAGGACTCTGTTGCCAAAGGATCTCCATGGAAGGGCCCTGTGAGTTCCGTGTGTTTCCTTGAGGGAGTCAGAAACGACTGAGGGTAACTATAGGAGCTCATGGTTGAAAGCAGGCTACCCTGGCAAAACCTTATTTTCCTCCGCGGTAGGCGAGACAGTTGCGGTTTGAAAGCTGCCTGAAAAACACTCCTGCTGCCCATCTTCTCTTTGCTGCCTGAAGGCGTCACCAAAGTACTATGAGTGTACTCGTATGAGGCATGCTGTCTCAGTTCCTTGCTGGAAGCTCCTCCAGGAGCACTCTGGAACTTACCAGCCAAAGAAATGGCACCCCAGGCCTCATGGAAAAGTCCAGATTTCTCCCATTGCAAGCTTAGTTGTGCCATAGTAGCGAAGAAGCATGTGTTAAAGGAAAGCTGCAACACGGTTACATATTTCGACTCGTTGGGCACTCACGTTCTTTGTAACATCTGTGAAGGGGCACTGAACGCCGCCAACTCTTCTCTTGCCTTTGAGTCCCAGGAGGCAAACGGGTTCGTTTGCTTTAACGCTGTGAATGTGCAGCGGTAATGGCAAAGCCCTGCCCGGATCGCTCGACAGCTCTCGTTTGTACAGCATTCAAACGGCCTCAGGAACGCCGTTCTAAGCAGCCTTACATTCCATGCTGGTGTGCCCAAGGAGGAATTTGGATTCTTCTGAGAAACACCACTGTGCCTCACTAATGAAACCTGTGAAAACCCAAAGGACCTCTCCCTACGGCAGTCGGAAGCTAGATGTTGAGTTCCAGACTGAAAACACCGGACAGCTTTCCCTGTGTCTTTGTTGGAATTCTGGGACCATCCAGATTCACAAGGCCTAACTTTTGCACGGCGGGGGAATGCTCTTGTGCATGTACAGCATTCCCCACGTGAAAACCTTTCTTAGCAGATGGAGGCAGTCTTTCCCTTGTACTAGGTAGCTAGGCAGAATCATCAGATAAACATGCTTTGTCATCGAGCTTGAAAGTGGGACACTGATGGGAAAGTTCACATTTTCCCATTTGCAAGCGACTTGCTTTTGGCTTCAAAGCTGCCTGAACAGCACTAGCGGCCCACCTTCTCTTCACTGCAGGACTTTCGCTGTGGGCCAAGGTTGCGTTCTCTCAATGCCAAAAATGTGCTGACAATTCCCTTCTAGAAACTCATCCTACTGCACTCCAAATTCAGCTCCGGCCAATGAAAGGTGACCTAAGGCCACAAGGTAAGATCCAGTGTTTCATATCAGCAGAGCTGGGTGTGCATTGTATCCACGAAACCATACTCTGAAATGGAGTGCCTTAACTCTGCTATGCCCCTGGCGACACATAGGACAGTGGATGGTGCACCCATTTCGCATGATGACCACTGTGTGCCTGAAGAGCGTCCTCTGGCTTCTGAGGAACCCTAGGCGAAATAGGCCCCTGGGAAGCACTCTTCCCATTCATAGCAAGGGAAAAGTACTGCTTTCTGGGTTGCCAAGGAAGAGTGTCCCAGTCGTCAAAGAGCCTCGCGAAAGCAGTGCTGGGCAGACTCTGTTTGCAAGTCGACTGGCCTCAGTGACTGAAAGAGCACTCCACTGCTAATACACAGTGTGCTGACGATTGAGGCCTGGACTCAGGACAGAACGCAGGCAGAAGCGAAAGCTAAGCTCTGCGTCCAGCCTGATGACCAGTTCACTTTTCACACTTAACTCTGTTGGGATGTGCAAGAGCCATGGTCACCGAGGCCTACCTAAGGTACTGAAATACTTCCCCAGTTCAGCCTAGGCAGAGGACTCTGTTGCCAAAGGATCTCCATGGAAGGGCCCTGTGGGTTCCGTGTGTTTCCTTGAGGGAGTCAGAAACGACTGAGGGTAACTATAGGAGCTCATGGTTGAAAGCAGGCTACCCTGGCAAAACCTTATTTTCCTCCGCGGTAGGCGAGACAGTTGCGGTTTGAAAGCTGCCTGAAAAACACTCCTGCTGCCCATCTTCTCTTTGCTGCCTGAAGGCGTCACGAAAGTACTATGAGTGTACTCGTATGAGGCATGCTATCTCAGTTCCTTGCTGGGAGCTCCTCCAGGAGCACTCTGGAAATTACCAGCCAAAGAAATGGCACCCCAGGCATCAAGTAAAAGTCCAGATGTCTCCCATTGTTAGCTTAGGTGTGCCATAGTAGCGAAGAAGCATGTGTTAAAGGAATGCTTCCACTCTGTTATGTATTTCACGACGCGTTGTGCACTCACATTCGTTGTAACATCTGTGAAGGGGCACTGAACGCCGCCAACTCTTTTGTTGCCTTTGAGTCCCAGGAGGCAAAAGGGTTCGTTTGCTTTAACGCTGTGAATGTGCAGCGGTAATGGCAAAGCCCTGCCCGGATCGCTCCAAAGCTCTCGTTTGTACAGCATTCAAACGGCCTCAGGAACGCCGTTCTAAGCAGCCTTACATTCCATGCTGGTGTGCCCCAAGGAGGAATTTGGGTTCTGAGAAACTCCACTGTGCCTCACAAATGAAACCTGTGAACTCCCAACGGACGTCTCCCTACGGCAGTCGGAAGCTAGATGTTGAGTTCCAGCCTGAAAACAACGAACAGCTTTCCCTGTGACAATGCTGGACTTCTGGGACCATCCAGATTCACCAAGGCCTAACTTTTGCACGGCGGGGGAATGCTCTTGTGCATGTACAGCATTCCCCACGTGAAAACCTTTCTTAGCAGATGGAGGCAGTCTTTCCCTTGTACTAGGTAGCTAGGCAGAATCATCAGATAAACATGCTTTGTCATCGAGCTTGAAAGTGGGACACTGATGGGAAAGATCACATTTTCCCGCTTTGCAAGCGACTTGCTTTTGGCTTCAAAGCTGCCTGAACAGCACTAGCGGCCCACCTTCTCTTCACTGCAGGAGTTTCGCTGTGGGCCAAGGCTGCGTTCTCTCAATGCCAAAAATGTGCTGACAATTCCCTTCTAGAAACTCATCCTACTGCACTCCAAATTCAGCTCCGGCCAATGAAAGGTGACCTAAGGCCACAAGGTAAGATCCAGTGTTTCATATCAGCAGAGCTGGGTGTGCATTGTATCCACGAAACCATACTCTGAAATGGAGTGCCTTAACTCTGCTATGCCCCTGGCGACACATAGGACAGTGGATCGTGCACCCATTTCGCATGATGACCACTGTGTGCCTGAAGAGCGTCCTCTGGCTTCTGAGGAACCCTAGGCGAAATAGGCCCCTGGGAAGCACTCTTCCCATTCATAGCAAGGGAAAAGTACTGCTTTCTGGGTTGCCAAGGAAGAGTGTCCCAGTCGTCAAAGAGCCTCGCGAAAGCAGTGCTGGGCAGACTCTGTTTGCAAGTCGACTGGCCTCAGTGACTGAAATGGAATTCCACTGCTAATACACAGTGTGCTGACGATTGAGGCCTGGACTCAGGACAGCACGCAGGCAGAAGCGAAAGCTGAGCTCTGCGTCCAGCCTGAAGACCAGTACACTTTTCACACTTAACTCTGTTGGGATGTGCAAGAGCCATGGTCACCGAGGCCTACCTAAGGTACTGAAATACTTCCCCAGTTCAGCCTAGGCAGAGGACTCTGTTGTCAAAGGATCTCCATGGAAGGGCCCTGTGAGTTCCGTGTGTTTCCTTGAGGTAGTCAGAAACGACTGAGGGTAACTATAGGAGCTCATGGTTGAAAGCAGGCTACCCTGGCAAAACCTTATTTTCCTCCGCGGTAGGCGAGACAGTTGCGGTTTGAAAGCTGCCTGAAAAACACTCCTGCTGCCCATCTTCTCTTTGCTGCCTGAAGGCGTCACCAAAGTACTATGAGTGTACTCGTATGAGGCATGCTGTCTCAGTTCCTTGCTGGAAGCTCCTCCAGGAGCACTCTGGAACTTACCAGCCAAAGAAATGGCACCCCAGGCCTCATGGAAAAGTCCAGATTTCTCCCATTGCAAGCTTAGTTGTGCCATAGTAGCGAAGAAGCATGTGTTAAAGGAAAGCTGCAACACGGTTACATATTTCGACTCGTTGGGCACTCACGTTCTTTGTAACATCTGTGAAGGGGCACTGAACGCCGCCAACTCTTCTCTTGCCTTTGAGTCCCAGGAGGCAAACGGGTTCGTTTGCTTTAACGCTGTGAATGTGCAGCGGTAATGGCAAAGCCCTGCCCGGATCGCTCGACAGCTCTCGTTTGTACAGCATTCAAACGGCCTCAGGAACGCCGTTCTAAGCAGCCTTACATTCCATGCTGGTGTGCCCAAGGAGGAATTTGGATTCTTCTGAGAAACACCACTGTGCCTCACTAATGAAACCTGTGAAAACCCAAAGGACCTCTCCCTACGGCAGTCGGAATCTAGATGTTGAGTTCCTGACTGAAAACACCGGACAGCTTTCCCTGTGTCTTTGTTGGAATTCTGGGACCATCCAGATTCACAAGGCCTAACTTTTGCACGGCGGGGGAATGCTCTTGTGCATGTACAGCATTCCCCACGTGAAAACCTTTCTTAGCAGATGGAGGCAGTCTTTCCCTTGTACTAGGTAGCTAGGCAGAATCATCAGATAAACATGCTTTGTCATCGAGCTTGAAAGTGGGACACTGATGGGAAAGTTCACATTTTCCCGCTTTGCAAGCGACTTGCTTTTGGCTTCAAAGCTGCCTGAACAGCACTAGCGGCCCACCTTCTCTTCACTGCAGGAGTGTCGCTGTGGGCCAAGGCTGCGTTCTCTCAATGCCAAAAATGTGCTGACAATTCCCTTCTAGAAACTCATCCTACTGCACTCCAAATTCAGCTCCGGCCAATGAAAGGTGACCTAAGGCCACAAGGTAAGATCCAGTGTTTCATATCAGCAGAGCTGGGTGTGCATTGTATCCACGAAACCATACTCTGAAATGGAGTGCCTTAACTCTGCTATGCCCCTGTGGACACATAGGACAGTGGATGGTGCACCCATTTCGCATGATGACCACTGTGTGCCTGAAGAGCGTCCTCTGGCTTCTGAGGAACCCTAGGTGATATAGGCCCCTGGGAAGCACTCTTCCCATTCATAGCAAGGGAAAAGTACTGCTTTCTGGGTTGCCAAGGAAGAGTGTCCCAGTCGTCAAAGAGCCTCGCGAAAGCAGTGCTGGGCAGACTCTGTTTGCAAGTCGACTGGCCTCAGTGACTGAAAGAGAACTCCACTGCTAATACACAGTGTGCTGACGATTGAGGCCTGGACTCAGGACAGAACGCAGGCAGAAGCGAAAGCTAAGCTCTGCGTCCAGCCTGATGACCAGTTCACTTTTCACACTTAACTCTGTTGGGATGTGCAAGAGCCATGGTCACCGAGGCCTACCTAAGGTACTGAAATACTTCCCCAGTTCAGCCTAGGCAGAGGACTCTGTTGCCAAAGGATCTCCATGGAAGGGCCCTGTGGGTTCCGTGTGTTTCCTTGAGGGAGTCAGAAACGACTGAGGGTAACTATAGGAGCTCATGGTTGAAAGCAGGCTACCCTGGCAAAACCTTATTTTCCTCCGCGGTAGGCGAGACAGTTGCGGTTTGAAAGCTGCCTGAAAAACACTCCTGCTGCCCATCTTCTCTTTGCTGCCTGAAGGCGTCACGAAAGTACTATGAGTGTACTCGTATGAGGCATGCTATCTCAGTTCCTTGCTGGGAGCTCCTCCAGGAGCACTCTGGAAATTACCAGCCAAAGAAATGGCACCCCAGGCATCAAGTAAAAGTCCAGATGTCTCCCATTGTTAGCTTAGGTGTGCCATAGTAGCGAAGAAGCATGTGTTAAAGGAATGCTTCCACTCTGTTATGTATTTCACGACGCGTTGTGCACTCACATTCGTTGTAACATCTGTGAAGGGGCACTGAACGCCGCCAACTCTTTTGTTGCCTTTGAGTCCCAGGAGGCAAAAGGGTTCGTTTGCTTTAACGCTGTGAATGTGCAGCGGTAATGGCAAAGCCCTGCCCGGATCGCTCCACAGCTCTCGTTTGTACAGCATTCAAACGGCCTCAGGAA
The DNA here is from genome assembly GCF_028564815.1 of Eubalaena glacialis. Lineage (NCBI taxonomy): Eukaryota > Metazoa > Chordata > Mammalia > Artiodactyla > Balaenidae > Eubalaena > Eubalaena glacialis. The sequence goes on along the minus strand of NC_083728.1, from coordinate 34,309,069 downwards.
CGCCGTTCTAAGCAGCCTTACATTCCATGCTGGTGTGCCCCAAGGAGGAATTTGGGTTCTGAGAAACGCCACTGTGCCTCACAAATGAAACCTGTGAACTCCCAACGGACGTCTCCCTACGGCAGTCGGAAGCTAGATGTTGAGTTCCAGCCTGAAAACAACGAACAGCTTTCCCTGTGACAATGCTGGACTTCTGGGACCATCCAGATTCACCAAGGCCTAACTTTTGCACGGCGGGGGAATGCTCTTGTGCATGTACAGCATTCCCCACGTGAAAACCTTTCTTAGCAGATGGAGGCAGTCTTTCCCTTGTACTAGGTAGCTAGGCAGAATCATCAGATAAACATGCTTTGTCATCGAGCTTGAAAGTGGGACACTGATGGGAAAGATCACATTTTCCCGCTTTGCAAGCGACTTGCTTTTGGCTTCAAAGCTGCCTGAACAGCACTAGCGGCCCACCTTCTCTTCACTGCAGGAGTTTCGCTGTGGGCCAAGGCTGCGTTCTCTCAATGCCAAAAATGTGCTGACAATTCCCTTCTAGAAACTCATCCTACTGCACTCCAAATTCAGCTCCGGCCAATGAAAGGTGACCTAAGGCCACAAGGTAAGATCCAGTGTTTCATATCAGCAGAGCTGGGTGTGCATTGTATCCACGAAACCATACTCTGAAATGGAGTGCCTTAACTCTGCTATGCCCCTGGCGACACATAGGACAGTGGATCGTGCACCCATTTCGCATGATGACCACTGTGTGCCTGAAGAGCGTCCTCTGGCTTCTGAGGAACCCTAGGCGAAATAGGCCCCTGGGAAGCACTCTTCCCATTCATAGCAAGGGAAAAGTACTGCTTTCTGGGTTGCCAAGGAAGAGTGTCCCAGTCGTCAAAGAGCCTCGCGAAAGCAGTGCTGGGCAGACTCTGTTTGCAAGTCGACTGGCCTCAGTGACTGAAATGGAATTCCACTGCTAATACACAGTGTGCTGACGATTGAGGCCTGGACTCAGGACAGCACGCAGGCAGAAGCGAAAGCTGAGCTCTGCGTCCAGCCTGAAGACCAGTACACTTTTCACACTTAACTCTGTTGGGATGTGCAAGAGCCATGGTCACCGAGGCCTACCTAAGGTACTGAAATACTTCCCCAGTTCAGCCTAGGCAGAGGACTCTGTTGCCAAAGGATCTCCATGGAAGGGCCCTGTGGGTTCCGTGTGTTTCCTTGAGGTAGTCAGAAACGACTGAGGGTAACTATAGGAGCTCATGGTTGAAAGCAGGCTACCCTGGCAAAACCTTATTTTCCTCCGCGGTAGGCGAGACAGTTGCGGTTTGAAAGCTGCCTGAAAAACACTCCTGCTGCCCATCTTCTCTTTGCTGCCTGAAGGCGTCACGAAAGTACTATGAGTGTACTCGTATGAGGCATGCTGTCTCAGTTCCTTGCTGGAAGCTCCTCCAGGAGCACTCTGGAACTTACCAGCCAAAGAAATGGCACCCCAGGCCTCATGGAAAAGTCCAGATTTCTCCCATTGCAAGCTTAGTTGTGCCATAGTAGCGAAGAAGCATGTGTTAAAGGAAAGCTGCAACACGGTTACATATTTCGACTCGTTGGGCACTCACGTTCTTTGTAACATCTGTGAAGGGGCACTGAACGCCGCCAACTCTTCTCTTGCCTTTGAGTCCCAGGAGGCAAACGGGTTCGTTTGCTTTAACGCTGTGAATGTGCAGCGGTAATGGCAAAGCCCTGCCCGGATCGCTCGACAGCTCTCGTTTGTACAGCATTCAAACGGCCTCAGGAACGCCGTTCTAAGCAGCCTTACATTCCATGCTGGTGTGCCCAAGGAGGAATTTGGATTCTTCTGAGAAACACCACTGTGCCTCACTAATGAAACCTGTGAAAACCCAAAGGACCTCTCCCTACGGCAGTCGGAAGCTAGATGTTGAGTTCCAGACTGAAAACACCGGACAGCTTTCCCTGTGTCTTTGTTGGAATTCTGGGACCATCCAGATTCACAAGGCCTAACTTTTGCACGGCGGGGGAATGCTCTTGTGCATGTACAGCATTCCCCACGTGAAAACCTTTCTTAGCAGATGGAGGCAGTCTTTCCCTTGTACTAGGTAGCTAGGCAGAATCATCAGATAAACATGCTTTGTCATCGAGCTTGAAAGTGGGACACTGATGGGAAAGTTCACATTTTCCCGCTTTGCAAGCGACTTGCTTTTGGCTTCAAAGCTGCCTGAACAGCACTAGCGGCCCACCTTCTCTTCACTGCAGGAGTGTCGCTGTGGGCCAAGGCTGCGTTCTCTCAATGCCAAAAATGTGCTGACAATTCCCTTCTAGAAACTCATCCTACTGCACTCCAAATTCAGCTCCGGCCAATGAAAGGTGACCTAAGGCCACAAGGTAAGATCCAGTGTTTCATATCAGCAGAGCTGGGTGTGCATTGTATCCACGAAACCATACTCTGAAATGGAGTGCCTTAACTCTGCTATGCCCCTGGCGACACATAGGACAGTGGATCGTGCACCCATTTCGCATGATGACCACTGTGTGCCTGAAGAGCGTCCTCTGGCTTCTGAGGAACCCTAGGCGAAATAGGCCCCTGGGAAGCACTCTTCCCATTCATAGCAAGGGAAAAGTACTGCTTTCTGGGTTGCCAAGGAAGAGTGTCCCAGTCGTCAAAGAGCCTCGCGAAAGCAGTGCTGGGCAGACTCTGTTTGCAAGTCGACTGGCCTCAGTGACTGAAATGGAATTCCACTGCTAATACACAGTGTGCTGACGATTGAGGCCTGGACTCAGGACAGCACGCAGGCAGAAGCGAAAGCTGAGCTCTGCGTCCAGCCTGAAGACGAGTACACTTTTCACACTTAACTCTGTTGGGATGTGCAAGAGCCATGGTCACCGAGGCCTACCTAAGGTACTGAAATACTTCCCCAGTTCAGCCTAGGCAGAGGACTCTGTTGTCAAAGGATCTCCATGGAAGGGCCCTGTGAGTTCCGTGTGTTTCCTTGAGGTAGTCAGAAACGACTGAGGGTAACTATAGGAGCTCATGGTTGAAAGCAGGCTACCCTGGCAAAACCTTATTTTCCTCCGCGGTAGGCGAGACAGTTGCGGTTTGAAAGCTGCCTGAAAAACACTCCTGCTGCCCATCTTCTCTTTGCTGCCTGAAGGCGTCACCAAAGTACTATGAGTGTACTCGTATGAGGCATGCTGTCTCAGTTCCTTGCTGGAAGCTCCTCCAGGAGCACTCTGGAACTTACCAGCCAAAGAAATGGCACCCCAGGCCTCATGGAAAAGTCCAGATTTCTCCCATTGCAAGCTTAGTTGTGCCATAGTAGCGAAGAAGCATGTGTTAAAGGAAAGCTGCAACACGGTTACATATTTCGACTCGTTGGGCACTCACGTTCTTTGTAACATCTGTGAAGGGGCACTGAACGCCGCCAACTCTTCTCTTGCCTTTGAGTCCCAGGAGGCAAACGGGTTCGTTTGCTTTAACGCTGTGAATGTGCAGCGGTAATGGCAAAGCCCTGCCCGGATCGCTCGACAGCTCTCGTTTGTACAGCATTCAAACGGCCTCAGGAACGCCGTTCTAAGCAGCCTTACATTCCATGCTGGTGTGCCCAAGGAGGAATTTGGATTCTTCTGAGAAACACCACTGTGCCTCACTAATGAAACCTGTGAAAACCCAAAGGACCTCTCCCTACGGCAGTCGGAAGCTAGATGTTGAGTTCCAGACTGAAAACACCGGACAGCTTTCCCTGTGTCTTTGTTGGAATTCTGGGACCATCCAGATTCACAAGGCCTAACTTTTGCACGGCGGGGGAATGCTCTTGTGCATGTACAGCATTCCCCACGTGAAAACCTTTCTTAGCAGATGGAGGCAGTCTTTCCCTTGTACTAGGTAGCTAGGCAGAATCATCAGATAAACATGCTTTGTCATCGAGCTTGAAAGTGGGACACTGATGGGAAAGTTCACATTTTCCCGCTTTGCAAGCGACTTGCTTTTGGCTTCAAAGCTGCCTGAACAGCACTAGCGGCCCACCTTCTCTTCACTGCAGGACTTTCGCTGTGGGCCAAGGCTGCGTTCTCTCAATGCCAAAAATGTGCTGACAATTCCCTTCTAGAAACTCATCCTACTGCACTCCAAATTCAGCTCCGGCCAATGAAAGGTGACCTAAGGCCACAAGGTAAGATCCAGTGTTTCATATCAGCAGAGCTGGGTGTGCATTGTATCCACGAAACCATACTCTGAAATGGAGTGCCTTAACTCTGCTATGCCCCTGGCGACACATAGGACAGTGGATCGTGCACCCATTTCGCATGATGACCACTGTGTGCCTGAAGAGCGTCCTCTGGCTTCTGAGGAACCCTAGGCGAAATAGGCCCCTGGGAAGCACTCTTCCCATTCATAGCAAGGGAAAAGTACTGCTTTCTGGGTTGCCAAGGAAGAGTGTCCCAGTCGTCAAAGAGCCTCGCGAAAGCAGTGCTGGGCAGACTCTGTTTGCAAGTCGACTGGCCTCAGTGACTGAAAGGGAATTCCACTGCTAATACACAGTGTGCTGACGATTGAGGCCTGGACTCAGGACAGCACGCAGGCAGAAGCGAAAGCTGAGCTCTGCGTCCAGCCTGAAGACCAGTACACTTTTCACACTTAACTCTGTTGGGATGTGCAAGAGCCATGGTCACCGAGGCCTACCTAAGGTACTGAAATACTTCCCCAGTTCAGCCTAGGCAGAGGACTCTGTTGTCAAAGGATCTCCATGGAAGGGCCCTGTGAGTTCCGTGTGTTTCCTTGAGGTAGTCAGAAACGACTGAGGGTAACTATAGGAGCTCATGGTTGAAAGCAGGCTACCCTGGCAAAACCTTATTTTCCTCCGCGGTAGGCGAGACAGTTGCGGTTTGAAAGCTGCCTGAAAAACACTCCTGCTGCCCATCTTCTCTTTGCTGCCTGAAGGCGTCACCAAAGTACTATGAGTGTACTCGTATGAGGCATGCTGTCTCAGTTCCTTGCTGGAAGCTCCTCCAGGAGCACTCTGGAACTTACCAGCCAAAGAAATGGCACCCCAGGCCTCATGGAAAAGTCCAGATTTCTCCCATTGCAAGCTTAGTTGTGCCATAGTAGCGAAGAAGCATGTGTTAAAGGAAAGCTGCAACACGGTGACATATTTCGACTCGTTGGGCACTCACGTTCTTTGTAACATCTGTGAAGGGGCACTGAACGCCGCCAACTCTTCTCTTGCCTTTGAGTCCCAGGAGGCAAACGGGTTCGTTTGCTTTAACGCTGTGAATGTGCAGCGGTAATGGCAAAGCCCTGCCCGGATCGCTCGACAGCTCTCGTTTGTACAGCATTCAAACGGCCTCAGGAACGCCGTTCTAAGCAGCCTTACATTCCATGCTGGTGTGCCCAAGGAGGAATTTGGATTCTTCTGAGAAACACCACTGTGCCTCACTAATGAAACCTGTGAAAACCCAAAGGACCTCTCCCTACGGCAGTCGGAAGCTAGATGTTGAGTTCCAGACTGAAAACACCGGACAGCTTTCCCTGTGTCTTTGTTGGAATTCTGGGACCATCCAGATTCACAAGGCCTAACTTTTGCACGGCGGGGGAATGCTCTTGTGCATGTACAGCATTCCCCACGTGAAAACCTTTCTTAGCAGATGGAGGCAGTCTTTCCCTTGTACTAGGTAGCTAGGCAGAATCATCAGATAAACATGCTTTGTCATCGAGCTTGAAAGTGGGACACTGATGGGAAAGTTCACATTTTCCCGCTTTGCAAGCGACTTGCTTTTGGCTTCAAAGCTGCCTGAACAGCACTAGCGGCCCACCTTCTCTTCACTGCAGGACTTTCGCTGTGGGCCAAGGTTGCGTTCTCTCAATGCCAAAAATGTGCTGACAATTCCCTTCTAGAAACTCATCCTACTGCACTCCAAATTCAGCTCCGGCCAATGAAAGGTGACCTAAGGCCACAAGGTAAGATCCAGTGTTTCATATCAGCAGAGCTGGGTGTGCATTGTATCCACGAAACCATACTCTGAAATGGAGTGCCTTAACTCTGCTATGCCCCTGGCGACACATAGGACAGTGGATGGTGCACCCATTTCGCATGATGACCACTGTGTGCCTGAAGAGCGTCCTCTGGCTTCTGAGGAACCCTAGGCGAAATAGGCCCCTGGGAAGCACTCTTCCCATTCATAGCAAGGGAAAAGTACTGCTTTCTGGGTTGCCAAGGAAGAGTGTCCCAGTCGTCAAAGAGCCTCGCGAAAGCAGTGCTGGGCAGACTCTGTTTGCAAGTCGACTGGCCTCAGTGACTGAAATGGAATTCCACTGCTAATACACAGTGTGCTGACGATTGAGGCCTGGACTCAGGACAGCATGCAGGCAGAAGCGAAAGCTGAGCTCTGCGTCCAGCCTGAAGACCAGTACACTTTTCACACTTAACTCTGTTGGGATGTGCAAGAGCCATGGTCACCGAGGCCTACCTAAGGTACTGAAATACTTCCCCAGTTCAGCCTAGGCAGAGGACTCTGTTGCCAAAGGATCTCCATGGAAGGGCCCTGTGAGTTCCGTGTGTTTCCTTGAGGTAGTCAGAAACGACTGAGGGTAACTATAGGAGCTCATGGTTGAAAGCAGGCTACCCTGGCAAAACCTTATTTTCCTCCGCGGTAGGCGAGACAGTTGCGGTTTGAAAGCTGCCTGAAAAACACTCCTGCTGCCCATCTTCTCTTTGCTGCCTGAAGGCGTCACCAAAGTACTATGAGTGTACTCGTATGAGGCATGCTGTCTCAGTTCCTTGCTGGAAGCTCCTCCAGGAGCACTCTGGAACTTACCAGCCAAAGAAATGGCACCCCAGGCCTCATGGAAAAGTCCAGATTTCTCCCATTGCAAGCTTAGTTGTGCCATAGTAGCGAAGAAGCATGTGTTAAAGGAAAGCTGCAACACGGTGACATATTTCGACTCGTTGGGCACTCACGTTCTTTGTAACATCTGTGAAGGGGCACTGAACGCCGCCAACTCTTCTCTTGCCTTTGAGTCCCAGGAGGCAAACGGGTTCGTTTGCTTTAACGCTGTGAATGTGCAGCGGTAATGGCAAAGCCCTGCCCGGATCGCTCGACAGCTCTCGTTTGTACAGCATTCAAACGGCCTCAGGAACGCCGTTCTAAGCAGCCTTACATTCCATGCTGGTGTGCCCAAGGAGGAATTTGGATTCTTCTGAGAAACACCACTGTGCCTCACTAATGAAACCTGTGAAAACCCAAAGGACCTCTCCCTACGGCAGTCGGAAGCTAGATGTTGAGTTCCAGACTGAAAACACCGGACAGCTTTCCCTGTGTCTTTGTTGGAATTCTGGGACCATCCAGATTCACAAGGCCTAACTTTTGCACGGCGGGGGAATGCTCTTGTGCATGTACAGCATTCCCCACGTGAAAACCTTTCTTAGCAGATGGAGGCAGTCTTTCCCTTGTACTAGGTAGCTAGGCAGAATCATCAGATAAACATGCTTTGTCATCGAGCTTGAAAGTGGGACACTGATGGGAAAGATCACATTTTCCCGCTTTGCAAGCGACTTGCTTTTGGCTTCAAAGCTGCCTGAACAGCACTAGCGGCCCACGTTCTCTTCACTGCAGGAGTTTCGCTGTGGGCCAAGGCTGCGTTCTCTCAATGCCAAAAATGTGCTGACAATTCCCTTCTAGAAACTCATCCTACTGCACTCCAAATTCAGCTCCGGCCAATGAAAGGTGACCTAAGGCCACAAGGTAAGATCCAGTGTTTCATATCAGCAGAGCTGGGTGTGCATTGTATCCACGAAACCATACTCTGAAATGGAGTGCCTTAACTCTGCTATGCCCCTGGCGACACATAGGACAGTGGATCGTGCACCCATTTCGCATGATGACCACTGTGTGCCTGAAGAGCATCCTCTGGCTTCTGAGGAACCCTAGGCGAAATAGGCCCCTGGGAAGCACTCTTCCCATTCATAGCAAGGGAAAAGTACTGCTTTCTGGGTTGCCAAGGAAGAGTGTCCCAGTCGTCAAAGAGCCTCGCGAAAGCAGTGCTGGGCAGACTCTGTTTGCAAGTCGACTGGCCTCAGTGACTGAAATGGAATTCCACTGCTAATACACAGTGTGCTGACTATTGAGGCCTGGACTCAGGACAGCACGCAGGCAGAAGCGAAAGCTGAGCTCTGCGTCCAGCCTGAAGACCAGTACACTTTTCACACTTAACTCTGTTGGGATGTGCAAGAGCCATGGTCACCGAGGCCTACCTAAGGTACTGAAATACTTCCCCAGTTCAGCCTAGGCAGAGGACTCTGTTGTCAAAGGATCTCCATGGAAGGGCCCTGTGAGTTCCGTGTGTTTCCTTGAGGTAGTCAGAAACGACTGAGGGTAACTATAGGAGCTCATGGTTGAAAGCAGGCTACCCTGGCAAAACCTTATTTTCCTCCGCGGTAGGCGAGACAGTTGCGGTTTGAAAGCTGCCTGAAAAACACTCCTGCTGCCCATCTTCTCTTTGCTGCCTGAAGGCGTCACCAAAGTACTATGAGTGTACTCGTATGAGGCATGCTGTCTCAGTTCCTTGCTGGAAGCTCCTCCAGGAGCACTCTGGAACTTACCAGCCAAAGAAATGGCACCCCAGGCCTCATGGAAAAGTCCAGATTTCTCCCATTGCAAGCTTAGTTGTGCCATAGTAGCGAAGAAGCATGTGTTAAAGGAAAGCTGCAACACGGTTACATATTTCGACTCGTTGGGCACTCACGTTCTTTGTAACATCTGTGAAGGGGCACTGAATGCCGCCAACTCTTCTCTTGCCTTTGAGTCCCAGGAGGCAAACGGGTTCGTTTGCTTTAACGCTGTGAATGTGCAGCGGTAATGGCAAAGCCCTGCCCGGATCGCTCGACAGCTCTCGTTTGTACAGCATTCAAACGGCCTCAGGAACGCCGTTCTAAGCAGCCTTACATTCCATGCTGGTGTGCCCAAGGAGGAATTTGGATTCTTCTGAGAAACACCACTGTGCCTCACTAATGAAACCTGTGAAAACCCAAAGGACCTCTCCCTACGGCAGTCGGAAGCTAGATGTTGAGTTCCAGACTGAAAACACCGGACAGCTTTCCCTGTGTCTTTGTTGGAATTCTGGGACCATCCAGATTCACAAGGCCTAACTTTTGCACGGCGGGGGAATGCTCTTGTGCATGTACAGCATTCCCCACGTGAAAACCTTTCTTAGCAGATGGAGGCAGTCTTTCCCTTGTACTAGGTAGCTAGGCAGAATCATCAGATAAACATGCTTTGTCATCGAGCTTGAAAGTGGGACACTGATGGGAAAGATCACATTTTCCCGCTTTGCAAGCGACTTGCTTTTGGCTTCAAAGCTGCCTGAACAGCACTAGCGGCCCACCTTCTCTTCACTGCAGGAGTTTCGCTGTGGGCCAAGGCTGCGTTCTCTCAATGCCAAAAATGTGCTGACAATTCCCTTCTAGAAACTCATCCTACTGCACTCCAAATTCAGCTCCGGCCAATGAAAGGTGACCTAAGGCCACAAGGTAAGATCCAGTGTTTCATATCAGCAGAGCTGGGTGTGCATTGTATCCACGAAACCATACTCTGAAATGGAGTGCCTTAACTCTGCTATGCCCCTGGCGACACATAGGACAGTGGATCGTGCACCCATTTCGCATGATGACCACTGTGTGCCTGAAGAGCGTCCTCTGGCTTCTGAGGAACCCTAGGCGAAATAGGCCCCTGGGAAGCACTCTTCCCATTCATAGCAAGGGAAAAGTACTGATTTCTGGGTTGCCAAGGAAGAGTGTCCCAGTCGTCAAAGAGCCTCGCGAAAGCAGTGCTGGGCAGACTCTGTTTGCAAGTCGACTGGCCTCAGTGACTGAAATGGAATTCCACTGCTAATACACAGTGTGCTGACGATTGAGGCCTGGACTCAGGACAGCATGCAGGCAGAAGCGAAAGCTGAGCTCTGCGTCCAGCCTGAAGACCAGTACACTTTTCACACTTAACTCTGTTGGGATGTGCAAGAGCCATGGTCACCGAGGCCTACCTAAGGTACTGAAATACTTCCCCAGTTCAGCCTAGGCAGAGGACTCTGTTGCCAAAGGATCTCCATGGAAGGGCCCTGTGAGTTCCGTGTGTTTCCTTGAGGTAGTCAGAAACGACTGAGGGTAACTATAGGAGCTCATGGTTGAAAGCAGGCTACCCTGGCAAAACCTTATTTTCCTCCGCGGTAGGCGAGACAGTTGCGGTTTGAAAGCTGCCTGAAAAACACTCCTGCTGCCCATCTTCTCTTTGCTGCCTGAAGGCGTCACCAAAGTACTATGAGTGTACTCGTATGAGGCATGCTGTCTCAGTTCCTTGCTGGAAGCTCCTCCAGGAGCACTCTGGAACATACCAGCCAAAGAAATGGCACCCCAGGCCTCATGGAAAAGTCCAGATTTCTCCCATTGCAAGCTTAGTTGTGCCATAGTAGCGAAGAAGCATGTGTTAAAGGAAAGCTGCAACACGGTGACATATTTCGACTCGTTGGGCACTCACGTTCTTTGTAACATCTGTGAAGGGGCACTGAACGCCGCCAACTCTTCTCTTGCCTTTGAGTCCCAGGAGGCAAACGGGTTCGTTTGCTTTAACGCTGTGAATGTGCAGCGGTAATGGCAAAGCCCTGCCCGGATCGCTCGACAGCTCTCGTTTGTACAGCATTCAAACGGCCTCAGGAACGCCGTTCTAAGCAGCCTTACATTCCATGCTGGTGTGCCCAAGGAGGAATTTGGATTCTTCTGAGAAACACCACTGTGCCTCACTAATGAAACCTGTGAAAACCCAAAGGACCTCTCCCTACGGCAGTCGGAAGCTAGATGTTGAGTTCCAGACTGAAAACACCGGACAGCTTTCCCTGTGTCTTTGTTGGAATTCTGGGACCATCCAGATTCACAAGGCCTAACTTTTGCACGGCGGGGGAATGCTCTTGTGCATGTACAGCATTCCCCACGTGAAAACCTTTCTTAGCAGATGGAGGCAGTCTTTCCCTTGTACTAGGTAGCTAGGCAGAATCATCAGATAAACATGCTTTGTCATCGAGCTTGAAAGTGGGACACTGATGGGAAAGATCACATTTTCCCGCTTTGCAAGCGACTTGCTTTTGGCTTCAAAGCTGCCTGAACAGCACTAGCGGCCCACGTTCTCTTCACTGCAGGAGTTTCGCTGTGGGCCAAGGCTGCGTTCTCTCAATGCCAAAAATGTGCTGACAATTCCCTTCTAGAAACTCATCCTACTGCACTCCAAATTCAGCTCCGGCCAATGAAAGGTGACCTAAGGCCACAAGGTAAGATCCAGTGTTTCATATCAGCAGAGCTGGGTGTGCATTGTATCCACGAAACCATACTCTGAAATGGAGTGCCTTAACTCTGCTATGCCCCTGGCGACACATAGGACAGTGGATCGTGCACCCATTTCGCATGATGACCACTGTGTGCCTGAAGAGCGTCCTCTGGCTTCTGAGGAACCCTAGGCGAAATAGGCCCCTGGGAAGCACTCTTCCCATTCATAGCAAGGGAAAAGTACTGATTTCTGGGTTGCCAAGGAAGAGTGTCCCAGTCGTCAAAGAGCCTCGCGAAAGCAGTGCTGGGCAGACTCTGTTTGCAAGTCGACTGGCCTCAGTGACTGAAATGGAATTCCACTGCTAATACACAGTGTGCTGACGATTGAGGCCTGGACTCAGGACAGCACGCAGGCAGAAGCGAAAGCTGAGCTCTGCGTCCAGCCTGAAGACGAGTACACTTTTCACACTTAACTCTGTTGGGATGTGCAAGAGCCATGGTCACCGAGGCCTACCTAAGGTACTGAAATACTTCCCCAGTTCAGCCTAGGCAGAGGACTCTGTTGTCAAAGGATCTCCATGGAAGGGCCCTGTGAGTTCCGTGTGTTTCCTTGAGGTAGTCAGAAACGACTGAGGGTAACTATAGGAGCTCATGGTTGAAAGCAGGCTACCCTGGCAAAACCTTATTTTCCTCCGCGGTAGGCGAGACAGTTGCGGTTTGAAAGCTGCCTGAAAAACACTCCTGCTGCCCATCTTCTCTTTGCTGCCTGAAGGCGTCACCAAAGTACTATGAGTGTACTCGTATGAGGCATGCTGTCTCAGTTCCTTGCTGGAAGCTCCTCCAGGAGCACTCTGGAACTTACCAGCCAAAGAAATGGCACCCCAGGCCTCATGGAAAAGTCCAGATTTCTCCCATTGCAAGCTTAGTTGTGCCATAGTAGCGAAGAAGCATGTGTTAAAGGAAAGCTGCAACACGGTGACATATTTCGACTCGTTGGGCACTCACGTTCTTTGTAACATCTGTGAAGGGGCACTGAACGCCGCCAACTCTTCTCTTGCCTTTGAGTCCCAGGAGGCAAACGGGTTCGTTTGCTTTAACGCTGTGAATGTGCAGCGGTAATGGCAAAGCCCTGCCCGGATCGCTCGACAGCTCTCGTTTGTACAGCATTCAAACGGCCTCAGGAACGCCGTTCTAAGCAGCCTTACATTCCATGCTGGTGTGCCCAAGGAGGAATTTGGATTCTTCTGAGAAACACCACTGTGCCTCACTAATGAAACCTGTGAAAACCCAAAGGACCTCTCCCTACGGCAGTCGGAAGCTAGATGTTGAGTTCCAGACTGAAAACACCGGACAGCTTTCCCTGTGTCTTTGTTGGAATTCTGGGACCATCCAGATTCACAAGGCCTAACTTTTGCACGGCGGGGGAATGCTCTTGTGCATGTACAGCATTCCCCACGTGAAAACCTTTCTTAGCAGATGGAGGCAGTCTTTCCCTTGTACTAGGTAGCTAGGCAGAATCATCAGATAAACATGCTTTGTCATCGAGCTTGAAAGTGGGACACTGATGGGAAAGATCACATTTTCCCGCTTTGCAAGCGACTTGCTTTTGGCTTCAAAGCTGCCTGAACAGCACTAGCGGCCCACGTTCTCTTCACTGCAGGAGTTTCGCTGTGGGCCAAGGCTGCGTTCTCTCAATGCCAAAAATGTGCTGACAATTCCCTTCTAGAAACTCATCCTACTGCACTCCAAATTCAGCTCCGGCCAATGAAAGGTGACCTAAGGCCACAAGGTAAGATCCAGTGTTTCATATCAGCAGAGCTGGGTGTGCATTGTATCCACGAAACCATACTCTGAAATGGAGTGCCTTAACTCTGCTATGCCCCTGGCGACACATAGGACAGTGGATCGTGCACCCATTTCGCATGATGACCACTGTGTGCCTGAAGAGCGTCCTCTGGCTTCTGAGGAACCCTAGGCGAAATAGGCCCCTGGGAAGCACTCTTCCCATTCATAGCAAGGGAAAAGTACTGCTTTCTGGGTTGCCAAGGAAGAGTGTCCCAGTCGTCAAAGAGCCTCGCGAAAGCAGTGCTGGGCAGACTCTGTTTGCAAGTCGACTGGCCTCAGTGACTGAAATGGAATTCCACTGCTAATACACAGTGTGCTGACGATTGAGGCCTGGACTCAGGACAGCACGCAGGCAGAAGCGAAAGCTGAGCTCTGCGTCCAGCCTGAAGACGAGTACACTTTTCACACTTAACTCTGTTGGGATGTGCAAGAGCCATGGTCACCGAGGCCTACCTAAGGTACTGAAATACTTCCCCAGTTCAGCCTAGGCAGAGGACTCTGTTGCCAAAGGATCTCCATGGAAGGGCCCTGTGAGTTCCGTGTGTTTCCTTGAGGTAGTCAGAAACGACTGAGGGTAACTATAGGAGCTCATGGTTGAAAGCAGGCTACCCTGGCAAAACCTTATTTTCCTCCGCGGTAGGCGAGACAGTTGCGGTTTGAAAGCTGCCTGAAAAACACTCCTGCTGCCCATCTTCTCTTTGCTGCCTGAAGGCGTCACCAAAGTACTATGAGTGTACTCGTATGAGGCATGCTGTCTCAGTTCCTTGCTGGAAGCTCCTCCAGGAGCACTCTGGAACTTACCAGCCAAAGAAATGGCACCCCAGGCCTCATGGAAAAGTCCAGATTTCTCCCATTGCAAGCTTAGTTGTGCCATAGTAGCGAAGAAGCATGTGTTAAAGGAAAGCTGCAACACGGTGACATATTTCGACTCGTTGGGCACTCACGTTCTTTGTAACATCTGTGAAGGGGCACTGAACGCCGCCAACTCTTCTCTTGCCTTTGAGTCCCAGGAGGCAAACGGGTTCGTTTGCTTTAACGCTGTGAATGTGCAGCGGTAATGGCAAAGCCCTGCCCGGATCGCTCGACAGCTCTCGTTTGTACAGCATTCAAACGGCCTCAGGAACGCCGTTCTAAGCAGCCTTACATTCCATGCTGGTGTGCCCAAGGAGGAATTTGGATTCTTCTGAGAAACACCACTGTGCCTCACTAATGAAACCTGTGAAAACCCAAAGGACCTCTCCCTACGGCAGTCGGAAGCTAGATGTTGAGTTCCAGACTGAAAACACCGGACAGCTTTCCCTGTGTCTTTGTTGGAATTCTGGGACCATCCAGATTCACAAGGCCTAACTTTTGCACGGCGGGGGAATGCTCTTGTGCATGTACAGCATTCCCCACGTGAAAACCTTTCTTAGCAGATGGAGGCAGTCTTTCCCTTGTACTAGGTAGCTAGGCAGAATCATCAGATAAACATGCTTTGTCATCGAGCTTGAAAGTGGGACACTGATGGGAAAGTTCACATTTTCCCGCTTTGCAAGCGACTTGCTTTTGGCTTCAAAGCTGCCTGAACAGCACTAGCGGCCCACGTTCTCTTCACTGCAGGAGTTTCGCTGTGGGCCAAGGCTGCGTTCTCTCAATGCCAAAAATGTGCTGACAATTCCCTTCTAGAAACTCATCCTACTGCACTCCAAATTCAGCTCCGGCCAATGAAAGGTGACCTAAGGCCACAAGGTAAGATCCAGTGTTTCATATCAGCAGAGCTGGGTGTGCATTGTATCCACGAAACCATACTCTGAAATGGAGTGCCTTAACTCTGCTATGCCCCTGGCGACACATAGGACAGTGGATCGTGCACCCATTTCGCATGATGACCACTGTGTGCCTGAAGAGCGTCCTCTGGCTTCTGAGGAACCCTAGGCGAAATAGGCCCCTGGGAAGCACTCTTCCCATTCATAGCAAGGGAAAAGTACTGCTTTCTGGGTTGCCAAGGAAGAGTGTCCCAGTCGTCAAAGAGCCTCGCGAAAGCAGTGCTGGGCAGACTCTGTTTGCAAGTCGACTGGCCTCAGTGACTGAAAGGGAATTCCACTGCTAATACACAGTGTGCTGACGATTGAGGCCTGGACTCAGGACAGCACGCAGGCAGAAGCGAAAGCTGAGCTCTGCGTCCAGCCTGAAGACGAGTACACTTTTCACACTTAACTCTGTTGGGATGTGCAAGAGCCATGGTCACCGAGGCCTACCTAAGGTACTGAAATACTTCCCCAGTTCAGCCTAGGCAGAGGACTCTGTTGCCAAAGGATCTCCATGGAAGGGCCCTGTGAGTTCCGTGTGTTTCCTTGAGGTAGTCAGAAACGACTGAGGGTAACTATAGGAGCTCATGGTTGAAAGCAGGCTACCCTGGCAAAACCTTATTTTCCTCCGCGGTAGGCGAGACAGTTGCGGTTTGAAAGCTGCCTGAAAAACACTCCTGCTGCCCATCTTCTCTTTGCTGCCTGAAGGCGTCACCAAAGTACTATGAGTGTACTCGTATGAGGCATGCTGTCTCAGTTCCTTGCTGGAAGCTCCTCCAGGAGCACTCTGGAACTTACCAGCCAAAGAAATGGCACCCCAGGCCTCATGGAAAAGTCCAGATTTCTCCCATTGCAAGCTTAGTTGTGCCATAGTAGCGAAGAAGCATGTGTTAAAGGAAAGCTGCAACACGGTGA
Organism: Eubalaena glacialis; assembly: GCF_028564815.1. Taxonomy (NCBI): domain Eukaryota; kingdom Metazoa; phylum Chordata; class Mammalia; order Artiodactyla; family Balaenidae; genus Eubalaena; species Eubalaena glacialis. The sequence continues at coordinate 34,293,219 of NC_083728.1, read as the reverse complement.
CATATTTCGACTCGTTGGGCACTCACGTTCTTTGTAACATCTGTGAAGGGGCACTGAACGCCGCCAACTCTTCTCTTGCCTTTGAGTCCCAGGAGGCAAACGGGTTCGTTTGCTTTAACGCTGTGAATGTGCAGCGGTAATGGCAAAGCCCTGCCCGGATCGCTCGACAGCTCTCGTTTGTACAGCATTCAAACGGCCTCAGGAACGCCGTTCTAAGCAGCCTTACATTCCATGCTGGTGTGCCCAAGGAGGAATTTGGATTCTTCTGAGAAACACCACTGTGCCTCACTAATGAAACCTGTGAAAACCCAAAGGACCTCTCCCTACGGCAGTCGGAAGCTAGATGTTGAGTTCCAGACTGAAAACACCGGACAGCTTTCCCTGTGTCTTTGTTGGAATTCTGGGACCATCCAGATTCACAAGGCCTAACTTTTGCACGGCGGGGGAATGCTCTTGTGCATGTACAGCATTCCCCACGTGAAAACCTTTCTTAGCAGATGGAGGCAGTCTTTCCCTTGTACTAGGTAGCTAGGCAGAATCATCAGATAAACATGCTTTGTCATCGAGCTTGAAAGTGGGACACTGATGGGAAAGTTCACATTTTCCCGCTTTGCAAGCGACTTGCTTTTGGCTTCAAAGCTGCCTGAACAGCACTAGCGGCCCACCTTCTCTTCACTGCAGGACTTTCGCTGTGGGCCAAGGCTGCGTTCTCTCAATGCCAAAAATGTGCTGACAATTCCCTTCTAGAAACTCATCCTACTGCACTCCAAATTCAGCTCCGGCCAATGAAAGGTGACCTAAGGCCACAAGGTAAGATCCAGTGTTTCATATCAGCAGAGCTGGGTGTGCATTGTATCCACGAAACCATACTCTGAAATGGAGTGCCTTAACTCTGCTATGCCCCTGGCGACACATAGGACAGTGGATGGTGCACCCATTTCGCATGATGACCACTGTGTGCCTGAAGAGCGTCCTCTGGCTTCTGAGGAACCCTAGGCGAAATAGGCCCCTGGGAAGCACTCTTCCCATTCATAGCAAGGGAAAAGTACTGATTTCTGGGTTGCCAAGGAAGAGTGTCCCAGTCGTCAAAGAGCCTCGCGAAAGCAGTGCTGGGCAGACTCTGTTGGCAAGTCGACTGGCCTCAGTGACTGAAAGGGAATTCCACTGCTAATACACAGTGTGCTGACGATTGAGGCCTGGACTCAGGACAGCACGCAGGCAGAAGCGAAAGCTGAGCTCTGCGTCCAGCCTGAAGACCAGTACACTTTTCACACTTAACTCTGTTGGGATGTGCAAGAGCCATGGTCACCGAGGCCTACCTAAGGTACTGAAATACTTCCCCAGTTCAGCCTAGGCAGAGGACTCTGTTGCCAAAGGATCTCCATGGAAGGGCCCTGTGAGTTCCGTGTGTTTCCTTGAGGTAGTCAGAAACGACTGAGGGTAACTATAGGAGCTCATGGTTGAAAGCAGGCTACCCTGGCAAAACCTTATTTTCCTCCGCGGTAGGCGAGACAGTTGCGGTTTGAAAGCTGCCTGAAAAACACTCCTGCTGCCCATCTTCTCTTTGCTGCCTGAAGGCGTCACCAAAGTACTATGAGTGTACTCGTATGAGGCATGCTGTCTCAGTTCCTTGCTGGAAGCTCCTCCAGGAGCACTCTGGAACTTACCAGCCAAAGAAATGGCACCCCAGGCCTCATGGAAAAGTCCAGATTTCTCCCATTGCAAGCTTAGTTGTGCCATAGTAGCGAAGAAGCATGTGTTAAAGGAAAGCTGCAACACGGTTACATATTTCGACTCGTTGGGCACTCACGTTCTTTGTAACATCTGTGAAGGGGCACTGAACGCCGCCAACTCTTCTCTTGCCTTTGAGTCCCAGGAGGCAAACGGGTTCGTTTGCTTTAACGCTGTGAATGTGCAGCGGTAATGGCAAAGCCCTGCCCGGATCGCTCGACAGCTCTCGTTTGTACAGCATTCAAACGGCCTCAGGAACGCCGTTCTAAGCAGCCTTACATTCCATGCTGGTGTGCCCAAGGAGGAATTTGGATTCTTCTGAGAAACACCACTGTGCCTCACTAATGAAACCTGTGAAAACCCAAAGGACCTCTCCCTACGGCAGTCGGAAGCTAGATGTTGAGTTCCAGACTGAAAACACCGGACAGCTTTCCCTGTGTCTTTGTTGGAATTCTGGGACCATCCAGATTCACAAGGCCTAACTTTTGCACGGCGGGGGAATGCTCTTGTGCATGTACAGCATTCCCCACGTGAAAACCTTTCTTAGCAGATGGAGGCAGTCTTTCCCTTGTACTAGGTAGCTAGGCAGAATCATCAGATAAACATGCTTTGTCATCGAGCTTGAAAGTGGGACACTGATGGGAAAGTTCACATTTTCCCGCTTTGCAAGCGACTTGCTTTTGGCTTCAAAGCTGCCTGAACAGCACTAGCGGCCCACCTTCTCTTCACTGCAGGACTTTCGCTGTGGGCCAAGGTTGCGTTCTCTCAATGCCAAAAATGTGCTGACAATTCCCTTCTAGAAACTCATCCTACTGCACTCCAAATTCAGCTCCGGCCAATGAAAGGTGACCTAAGGCCACAAGGTAAGATCCAGTGTTTCATATCAGCAGAGCTGGGTGTGCATTGTATCCACGAAACCATACTCTGAAATGGAGTGCCTTAACTCTGCTATGCCCCTGGCGATACATAGGACAGTCGATCGTGCACCCATTTCGCATGATGACCACTGTGTGCCTGAAGAGCGTCCTCTGGCTTCTGAGGAACCCTAGGCGAAATAGGCCCCTGGGAAGCACTCTTCCCATTCATAGCAAGGGAAAAGTACTGCTTTCTGGGTTGCCAAGGAAGAGTGTCCCAGTCGTCAAAGAGCCTCGCGAAAGCAGTGCTGGGCAGACTCTGTTTGCAAGTCGACTGGCCTCAGTGACTGAAATGGAATTCCACTGCTAATACACAGTGTGCTGACGATTGAGGCCTGGACTCAGGACAGCATGCAGGCAGAAGCGAAAGCTGAGCTCTGCGTCCAGCCTGAAGACCAGTACACTTTTCACACTTAACTCTGTTGGGATGTGCAAGAGCCATGGTCACCGAGGCCTACCTAAGGTACTGAAATACTTCCCCAGTTCAGCCTAGGCAGAGGACTCTGTTGCCAAAGGATCTCCATGGAAGGGCCCTGTGAGTTCCGTGTGTTTCCTTGAGGTAGTCAGAAACGACTGAGGGTAACTATAGGAGCTCATGGTTGAAAGCAGGCTACCCTGGCAAAACCTTATTTTCCTCCGCGGTAGGCGAGACAGTTGCGGTTTGAAAGCTGCCTGAAAAACACTCCTGCTGCCCATCTTCTCTTTGCTGCCTGAAGGCGTCACCAAAGTACTATGAGTGTACTCGTATGAGGCATGCTGTCTCAGTTCCTTGCTGGAAGCTCCTCCAGGAGCACTCTGGAACTTACCAGCCAAAGAAATGGCACCCCAGGCCTCATGGAAAAGTCCAGATTTCTCCCATTGCAAGCTTAGTTGTGCCATAGTAGCGAAGAAGCATGTGTTAAAGGAAAGCTGCAACACGGTTACATATTTCGACTCGTTGGGCACTCACGTTCTTTGTAACATCTGTGAAGGGGCACTGAACGCCGCCAACTCTTCTCTTGCCTTTGAGTCCCAGGAGGCAAACGGGTTCGTTTGCTTTAACGCTGTGAATGTGCAGCGGTAATGGCAAAGCCCTGCCCGGATCGCTCGACAGCTCTCGTTTGTACAGCATTCAAACGGCCTCAGGAACGCCGTTCTAAGCAGCCTTACATTCCATGCTGGTGTGCCCAAGGAGGAATTTGGATTCTTCTGAGAAACACCACTGTGCCTCACTAATGAAACCTGTGAAAACCCAAAGGACCTCTCCCTACGGCAGTCGGAAGCTAGATGTTGAGTTCCAGACTGAAAACACCGGACAGCTTTCCCTGTGTCTTTGTTGGAATTCTGGGACCATCCAGATTCACAAGGCCTAACTTTTGCACGGCGGGGGAATGCTCTTGTGCATGTACAGCATTCCCCACGTGAAAACCTTTCTTAGCAGATGGAGGCAGTCTTTCCCTTGTACTAGGTAGCTAGGCAGAATCATCAGATAAACATGCTTTGTCATCGAGCTTGAAAGTGGGACACTGATGGGAAAGATCACATTTTCCCGCTTTGCAAGCGACTTGCTTTTGGCTTCAAAGCTGCCTGAACAGCACTAGCGGCCCACGTTCTCTTCACTGCAGGAGTTTCGCTGTGGGCCAAGGCTGCGTTCTCTCAATGCCAAAAATGTGCTGACAATTCCCTTCTAGAAACTCATCCTACTGCACTCCAAATTCAGCTCCGGCCAATGAAAGGTGACCTAAGGCCACAAGGTAAGATCCAGTGTTTCATATCAGCAGAGCTGGGTGTGCATTGTATCCACGAAACCATACTCTGAAATGGAGTGCCTTAACTCTGCTATGCCCCTGGCGACACATAGGACAGTGGATCGTGCACCCATTTCGCATGATGACCACTGTGTGCCTGAAGAGCGTCCTCTGGCTTCTGAGGAACCCTAGGCGAAATAGGCCCCTGGGAAGCACTCTTCCCATTCATAGCAAGGGAAAAGTACTGCTTTCTGGGTTGCCAAGGAAGAGTGTCCCAGTCGTCAAAGAGCCTCGCGAAAGCAGTGCTGGGCAGACTCTGTTTGCAAGTCGACTGGCCTCAGTGACTGAAAGGGAATTCCACTGCTAATACACAGTGTGCTGACGATTGAGGCCTGGACTCAGGACAGCACGCAGGCAGAAGCGAAAGCTGAGCTCTGCGTCCAGCCTGAAGACCAGTACACTTTTCACACTTAACTCTGTTGGGATGTGCAAGAGCCATGGTCACCGAGGCCTACCTAAGGTACTGAAATACTTCCCCAGTTCAGCCTAGGCAGAGGACTCTGTTGTCAAAGGATCTCCATGGAAGGGCCCTGTGAGTTCCGTGTGTTTCCTTGAGGTAGTCAGAAACGACTGAGGGTAACTATAGGAGCTCATGGTTGAAAGCAGGCTACCCTGGCAAAACCTTATTTTCCTCCGCGGTAGGCGAGACAGTTGCGGTTTGAAAGCTGCCTGAAAAACACTCCTGCTGCCCATCTTCTCTTTGCTGCCTGAAGGCGTCACCAAAGTACTATGAGTGTACTCGTATGAGGCATGCTGTCTCAGTTCCTTGCTGGAAGCTCCTCCAGGAGCACTCTGGAACTTACCAGCCAAAGAAATGGCACCCCAGGCCTCATGGAAAAGTCCAGATTTCTCCCATTGCAAGCTTAGTTGTGCCATAGTAGCGAAGAAGCATGTGTTAAAGGAAAGCTGCAACACGGTTACATATTTCGACTCGTTGGGCACTCACGTTCTTTGTAACATCTGTGAAGGGGCACTGAACGCCGCCAACTCTTCTCTTGCCTTTGAGTCCCAGGAGGCAAACGGGTTCGTTTGCTTTAACGCTGTGAATGTGCAGCGGTAATGGCAAAGCCCTGCCCGGATCGCTCGACAGCTCTCGTTTGTACAGCATTCAAACGGCCTCAGGAACGCCGTTCTAAGCAGCCTTACATTCCATGCTGGTGTGCCCAAGGAGGAATTTGGATTCTTCTGAGAAACACCACTGTGCCTCACTAATGAAACCTGTGAAAACCCAAAGGACCTCTCCCTACGGCAGTCGGAAGCTAGATGTTGAGTTCCAGACTGAAAACACCGGACAGCTTTCCCTGTGTCTTTGTTGGAATTCTGGGACCATCCAGATTCACAAGGCCTAACTTTTGCACGGCGGGGGAATGCTCTTGTGCATGTACAGCATTCCCCACGTGAAAACCTTTCTTAGCAGATGGAGGCAGTCTTTCCCTTGTACTAGGTAGCTAGGCAGAATCATCAGATAAACATGCTTTGTCATCGAGCTTGAAAGTGGGACACTGATGGGAAAGATCACATTTTCCCGCTTTGCAAGCGACTTGCTTTTGGCTTCAAAGCTGCCTGAACAGCACTAGCGGCCCACGTTCTCTTCACTGCAGGAGTTTCGCTGTGGGCCAAGGCTGCGTTCTCTCAATGCCAAAAATGTGCTGACAATTCCCTTCTAGAAACTCATCCTACTGCACTCCAAATTCAGCTCCGGCCAATGAAAGGTGACCTAAGGCCACAAGGTAAGATCCAGTGTTTCATATCAGCAGAGCTGGGTGTGCATTGTATCCACGAAACCATACTCTGAAATGGAGTGCCTTAACTCTGCTATGCCCCTGGCGACACATAGGACAGTGGATCGTGCACCCATTTCGCATGATGACCACTGTGTGCCTGAAGAGCGTCCTCTGGCTTCTGAGGAACCCTAGGCGAAATAGGCCCCTGGGAAGCACTCTTCCCATTCATAGCAAGGGAAAAGTACTGCTTTCTGGGTTGCCAAGGAAGAGTGTCCCAGTCGTCAAAGAGCCTCGCGAAAGCAGTGCTGGGCAGACTCTGTTTGCAAGTCGACTGGCCTCAGTGACTGAAAGGGAATTCCACTGCTAATACACAGTGTGCTGACGATTGAGGCCTGGACTCAGGACAGCACGCAGGCAGAAGCGAAAGCTGAGCTCTGCGTCCAGCCTGAAGACCAGTACACTTTTCACACTTAACTCTGTTGGGATGTGCAAGAGCCATGGTCACCGAGGCCTACCTAAGGTACTGAAATACTTCCCCAGTTCAGCCTAGGCAGAGGACTCTGTTGTCAAAGGATATCCATGGAAGGGCCCTGTGAGTTCCGTGTGTTTCCTTGAGGTAGTCAGAAACGACTGAGGGTAACTATAGGAGCTCATGGTTGAAAGCAGGCTACCCTGGCAAAACCTTATTTTCCTCCGCGGTAGGCGAGACAGTTGCGGTTTGAAAGCTGCCTGAAAAACACTCCTGCTGCCCATCTTCTCTTTGCTGCCTGAAGGCGTCACCAAAGTACTATGAGTGTACTCGTATGAGGCATGCTGTCTCAGTTCCTTGCTGGAAGCTCCTCCAGGAGCACTCTGGAACTTACCAGCCAAAGAAATGGCACCCCAGGCCTCATGGAAAAGTCCAGATTTCTCCCATTGCAAGCTTAGTTGTGCCATAGTAGCGAAGAAGCATGTGTTAAAGGAAAGCTGCAACACGGTTACATATTTCGACTCGTTGGGCACTCACGTTCTTTGTAACATCTGTGAAGGGGCACTGAACGCCGCCAACTCTTCTCTTGCCTTTGAGTCCCAGGAGGCAAACGGGTTCGTTTGCTTTAACGCTGTGAATGTGCAGCGGTAATGGCAAAGCCCTGCCCGGATCGCTCGACAGCTCTCGTTTGTACAGCATTCAAACGGCCTCAGGAACGCCGTTCTAAGCAGCCTTACATTCCATGCTGGTGTGCCCAAGGAGGAATTTGGATTCTTCTGAGAAACACCACTGTGCCTCACTAATGAAACCTGTGAAAACCCAAAGGACCTCTCCCTACGGCAGTCGGAAGCTAGATGTTGAGTTCCAGACTGAAAACACCGGACAGCTTTCCCTGTGTCTTTGTTGGAATTCTGGGACCATCCAGATTCACAAGGCCTAACTTTTGCACGGCGGGGGAATGCTCTTGTGCATGTACAGCATTCCCCACGTGAAAACCTTTCTTAGCAGATGGAGGCAGTCTTTCCCTTGTACTAGGTAGCTAGGCAGAATCATCAGATAAACATGCTTTGTCATCGAGCTTGAAAGTGGGACACTGATGGGAAAGTTCACATTTTCCCATTTGCAAGCGACTTGCTTTTGGCTTCAAAGCTGCCTGAACAGCACTAGCGGCCCACCTTCTCTTCACTGCAGGACTTTCGCTGTGGGCCAAGGTTGCGTTCTCTCAATGCCAAAAATGTGCTGACAATTCCCTTCTAGAAACTCATCCTACTGCACTCCAAATTCAGCTCCGGCCAATGAAAGGTGACCTAAGGCCACAAGGTAAGATCCAGTGTTTCATATCAGCAGAGCTGGGTGTGCATTGTATCCACGAAACCATACTCTGAAATGGAGTGCCTTAACTCTGCTATGCCCCTGTGGACACATAGGACAGTGGATCATGCACCCATTTCGCATGATGACCACTGTGTGCCTGAAGAGCGTCCTCTGGCTTCTGAGGAACCCTAGGCGAAATAGGCCCCTGGGAAGCACTCTTCCCATTCATAGCAAGGGAAAAGTACTGCTTTCTGGGTTGCCAAGGAAGAGTGTCCCAGTCGTCAAAGAGCCTCGCGAAAGCAGTGCTGGGCAGACTCTGTTTGCAAGTCGACTGGCCTCAGTGACTGAAAGAGAACTCCACTGCTAATACACAGTGTGCTGACGATTGAGGCCTGGACTCAGGACAGAACGCAGGCAGAAGCGAAAGCTAAGCTCTGCGTCCAGCCTGATGACCAGTTCACTTTTCACACTTAACTCTGTTGGGATGTGCAAGAGCCATGGTCACCGAGGCCTACCTAAGGTACTGAAATACTTCCCCAGTTCAGCCTAGGCAGAGGACTCTGTTGCCAAAGGATCTCCATGGAAGGGCCTTGTGGGTTCCGTGTGTTTCCTTGAGGGAGTCAGAAACGACTGAGGGTAACTATAGGAGCTCATGGTTGAAAGCAGGCTACCCTGGCAAAACCTTATTTTCCTCCGCGGTAGGCGAGACAGTTGCGGTTTGAAAGCTGCCTGAAAAACACTCCTGCTGCCCATCTTCTCTTTGCTGCCTGAAGGCGTCACGAAAGTACTATGAGTGTACTCGTATGAGGCATGCTATCTCAGTTCCTTGCTGGGAGCTCCTCCAGGAGCACTCTGGAAATTACCAGCCAAAGAAATGGCACCCCAGGCATCAAGTAAAAGTCCAGATGTCTCCCATTGTTAGCTTAGGTGTGCCATAGTAGCGAAGAAGCATGTGTTAAAGGAATGCTTCCACTCTGTTATGTATTTCACGACGCGTTGTGCACTCACATTCGTTGTAACATCTGTGAAGGGGCACTGAACGCCGCCAACTCTTTTGTTGCCTTTGAGTCCCAGGAGGCAAAAGGGTTCGTTTGCTTTAACGCTGTGAATGTGCAGCGGTAATGGCAAAGCCCTGCCCGGATCGCTCCACAGCTCTCGTTTGTACAGCATTCAAATGGCCTCAGGAACGCCGTTCTAAGCAGCCTTACATTCCATGCTGGTGTGCCCCAAGGAGGAATTTGGGTTCTGAGAAACGCCACTGTGCCTCACAAATGAAACCTGTGAACTCCCAACGGACGTCTCCCTACGGCAGTCGGAAGTTAGATGTTGAGTTCCAGCCTGAAAACAACGAACAGCTTTCCCTGTGACAATGCTGGACTTCTGGGACCATCCAGATTCACCAAGGCCTAACTTTTGCACGGCGGGGGAATGCTCTTGTGCATGTACAGCATTCCCCACGTGAAAACCTTTCTTAGCAGATGGAGGCAGTCTTTCCCTTGTACTAGGTAGCTAGGCAGAATCATCAGATAAACATGCTTTGTCATCGAGCTTGAAAGTGGGACACTGATGGGAAAGATCACATTTTCCCGCTTTGCAAGCGACTTGCTTTTGGCTTCAAAGCTGCCTGAACAGCACTAGCGGCCCACGTTCTCTTCACTGCAGGAGTTTCGCTGTGGGCCAAGGCTGCGTTCTCTCAATGCCAAAAATGTGCTGACAATTCCCTTCTAGAAACTCATCCTACTGCACTCCAAATTCAGCTCCGGCCAATGAAAGGTGACCTAAGGCCACAAGGTAAGATCCAGTGTTTCATATCAGCAGAGCTGGGTGTGCATTGTATCCACGAAACCATACTCTGAAATGGAGTGCCTTAACTCTGCTATGCCCCTGGCGACACATAGGACAGTGGATCGTGCACCCATTTCGCATGATGACCACTGTGTGCCTGAAGAGCGTCCTCTGGCTTCTGAGGAACCCTAGGCGAAATAGGCCCCTGGGAAGCACTCTTCCCATTCATAGCAAGGGAAAAGTACTGCTTTCTGGGTTGCCAAGGAAGAGTGTCCCAGTCGTCAAAGAGCCTCGCGAAAGCAGTGCTGGGCAGACTCTGTTTGCAAGTCGACTGGCCTCAGTGACTGAAATGGAATTCCACTGCTAATACACAGTGTGCTGACGATTGAGGCCTGGACTCAGGACAGCACGCAGGCAGAAGCGAAAGCTGAGCTCTGCGTCCAGCCTGAAGACGAGTACACTTTTCACACTTAACTCTGTTGGGATGTGCAAGAGCCATGGTCACCGAGGCCTACCTAAGGTACTGAAATACTTCCCCAGTTCAGCCTAGGCAGAGGACTCTGTTGTCAAAGGATCTCCATGGAAGGGCCCTGTGAGTTCCGTGTGTTTCCTTGAGGTAGTCAGAAACGACTGAGGGTAACTATAGGAGCTCATGGTTGAAAGCAGGCTACCCTGGCAAAACCTTATTTTCCTCCGCGGTAGGCGAGACAGTTGCGGTTTGAAAGCTGCCTGAAAAACACTCCTGCTGCCCATCTTCTCTTTGCTGCCTGAAGGCGTCACCAAAGTACTATGAGTGTACTCGTATGAGGCATGCTGTCTCAGTTCCTTGCTGGAAGCTCCTCCAGGAGCACTCTGGAACTTACCAGCCAAAGAAATGGCACCCCAGGCCTCATGGAAAAGTCCAGATTTCTCCCATTGCAAGCTTAGTTGTGCCATAGTAGCGAAGAAGCATGTGTTAAAGGAAAGCTGCAACACGGTTACATATTTCGACTCGTTGGGCACTCACGTTCTTTGTAACATCTGTGAAGGGGCACTGAACGCCGCCAACTCTTCTCTTGCCTTTGAGTCCCAGGAGGCAAACGGGTTCGTTTGCTTTAACGCTGTGAATGTGCAGCGGTAATGGCAAAGCCCTGCCCGGATCGCTCGACAGCTCTCGTTTGTACAGCATTCAAACGGCCTCAGGAACGCCGTTCTAAGCAGCCTTACATTCCATGCTGGTGTGCCCAAGGAGGAATTTGGATTCTTCTGAGAAACCCCACTGTGCCTCACTAATGAAACCTGTGAAAACCCAAAGGACCTCTCCCTACGGCAGTCGGAAGCTAGATGTTGAGTTCCAGACTGAAAACACCGGACAGCTTTCCCTGTGTCTTTGTTGGAATTCTGGGACCATCCAGATTCACAAGGCCTAACTTTTGCACGGCGGGGGAATGCTCTTGTGCATGTACAGCATTCCCCACGTGAAAACCTTTCTTAGCAGATGGAGGCAGTCTTTCCCTTGTACTAGGTAGCTAGGCAGAATCATCAGATAAACATGCTTTGTCATCGAGCTTGAAAGTGGGACACTGATGGGAAAGATCACATTTTCCCGCTTTGCAAGCGACTTGCTTTTGGCTTCAAAGCTGCCTGAACAGCACTAGCGGCCCACGTTCTCTTCACTGCAGGAGTTTCGCTGTGGGCCAAGGCTGCGTTCTCTCAATGCCAAAAATGTGCTGACAATTCCCTTCTAGAAACTCATCCTACTGCACTCCAAATTCAGCTCCGGCCAATGAAAGGTGACCTAAGGCCACAAGGTAAGATCCAGTGTTTCATATCAGCAGAGCTGGGTGTGCATTGTATCCACGAAACCATACTCTGAAATGGAGTGCCTTAACTCTGCTATGCCCCTGGCGACACATAGGACAGTGGATCGTGCACCCATTTCGCATGATGACCACTGTGTGCCTGAAGAGCGTCCTCTGGCTTCTGAGGAACCCTAGGCGAAATAGGCCCCTGGGAAGCACTCTTCCCATTCATAGCAAGGGAAAAGTACTGCTTTCTGGGTTGCCAAGGAAGAGTGTCCCAGTCGTCAAAGAGCCTCGCGAAAGCAGTGCTGGGCAGACTCTGTTTGCAAGTCGACTGGCCTCAGTGACTGAAATGGAATTCCACTGCTAATACACAGTGTGCTGACGATTGAGGCCTGGACTCAGGACAGCATGCAGGCAGAAGCGAAAGCTGAGCTCTGCGTCCAGCCTGAAGACCAGTACACTTTTCACACTTAACTCTGTTGGGATGTGCAAGAGCCATGGTCACCGAGGCCTACCTAAGGTACTGAAATACTTCCCCAGTTCAGCCTAGGCAGAGGACTCTGTTGTCAAAGGATCTCCATGGAAGGGCCCTGTGAGTTCCGTGTGTTTCCTTGAGGTAGTCAGAAACGACTGAGGGTAACTATAGGAGCTCATGGTTGAAAGCAGGCTACCCTGGCAAAACCTTATTTTCCTCCGCGGTAGGCGAGACAGTTGCGGTTTGAAAGCTGCCTGAAAAACACTCCTGCTGCCCATCTTCTCTTTGCTGCCTGAAGGCGTCACCAAAGTACTATGAGTGTACTCGTATGAGGCATGCTGTCTCAGTTCCTTGCTGGAAGCTCCTCCAGGAGCACTCTGGAACTTACCAGCCAAAGAAATGGCACCCCAGGCCTCATGGAAAAGTCCAGATTTCTCCCATTGCAAGCTTAGTTGTGCCATAGTAGCGAAGAAGCATGTGTTAAAGGAAAGCTGCAACACGGTGACATATTTCGACTCGTTGGGCACTCACGTTCTTTGTAACATCTGTGAAGGGGCACTGAACGCCGCCAACTCTTCTCTTGCCTTTGAGTCCCAGGAGGCAAACGGGTTCGTTTGCTTTAACGCTGTGAATGTGCAGCGGTAATGGCAAAGCCCTGCCCGGATCGCTCGACAGCTCTCGTTTGTACAGCATTCAAACGGCCTCAGGAACGCCGTTCTAAGCAGCCTTACATTCCATGCTGGTGTGCCCAAGGAGGAATTTGGATTCTTCTGAGAAACACCACTGTGCCTCACTAATGAAACCTGTGAAAACCCAAAGGACCTCTCCCTACGGCAGTCGGAAGCTAGATGTTGAGTTCCAGACTGAAAACACCGGACAGCTTTCCCTGTGTCTTTGTTGGAATTCTGGGACCATCCAGATTCACAAGGCCTAACTTTTGCACGGCGGGGGAATGCTCTTGTGCATGTACAGCATTCCCCACGTGAAAACCTTTCTTAGCAGATGGAGGCAGTCTTTCCCTTGTACTAGGTAGCTAGGCAGAATCATCAGATAAACATGCTTTGTCATCGAGCTTGAAAGTGGGACACTGATGGGAAAGATCACATTTTCCCGCTTTGCAAGCGACTTGCTTTTGGCTTCAAAGCTGCCTGAACAGCACTAGCGGCCCACGTTCTCTTCACTGCAGGAGTTTCGCTGTGGGCCAAGGCTGCGTTCTCTCAATGCCAAAAATGTGCTGACAATTCCCTTCTAGAAACTCATCCTACTGCACTCCAAATTCAGCTCCGGCCAATGAAAGGTGACCTAAGGCCACAAGGTAAGATCCAGTGTTTCATATCAGCAGAGCTGGGTGTGCATTGTATCCACGAAACCATACTCTGAAATGGAGTGCCTTAACTCTGCTATGCCCCTGGCTACACATAGGACAGTGGATGGTGCACCCATTTCGCATGATGACCACTGTGTGCCTGAAGAGCGTCCTCTGGCTTCTGAGGAACCCTAGGCGAAATAGGCCCCTGGGAAGCACTCTTCCCATTCATAGCAAGGGAAAAGTACTGCTTTCTGGGTTGCCAAGGAAGAGTGTCCCAGTCGTCAAAGAGCCTCGCGAAAGCAGTGCTGGGCAGACTCTGTTTGCAAGTCGACTGGCCTCAGTGACTGAAAGGGAATTCCACTGCTAATACACAGTGTGCTGACGATTGAGGCCTGGACTCAGGACAGCACGCAGGCAGAAGCGAAAGCTGAGCTCTGCGTCCAGCCTGAAGACGAGTACACTTTTCACACTTAACTCTGTTGGGATGTGCAAGAGCCATGGTCACCGAGGCCTACCTAAGGTACTGAAATACTTCCCCAGTTCAGCCTAGGCAGAGGACACTGTTGCCAAAGGATCTCCATGGAAGGGCCCTGTGAGTTCCGTGTGTTTCCTTGAGGTAGTCAGAAACGACTGAGGGTAACTATAGGAGCTCATGGTTGAAAGCAGGCTACCCTGGCAAAACCTTATTTTCCTCCGCGGTAGGCGAGACAGTTGCGGTTTGAAAGCTGCCTGAAAAACACTCCTGCTGCCCATCTTCTCTTTGCTGCCTGAAGGCGTCACCAAAGTACTATGAGTGTACTCGTATGAGGCATGCTGTCTCAGTTCCTTGCTGGAAGCTCCTCCAGGAGCACTCTGGAACTTACCAGCCAAAGAAATGGCACCCCAGGCCTCATGGAAAAGTCCAGATTTCTCCCATTGCAAGCTTAGTTGTGCCATAGTAGCGAAGAAGCATGTGTTAAAGGAAAGCTGCAACACGGTTACATATTTCGACTCGTTGGGCACTCACGTTCTTTGTAACATCTGTGAAGGGGCACTGAACGCCGCCAACTCTTCTCTTGCCTTTGAGTCCCAGGAGGCAAACGGGTTCGTTTGCTTTAACGCTGTGAATGTGCAGCGGTAATGGCAAAGCCCTGCCCGGATCGCTCGACAGCTCTCGTTTGTACAGCATTCAAACGGCCTCAGGAACGCCGTTCTAAGCAGCCTTACATTCCATGCTGGTGTGCCCAAGGAGGAATTTGGATTCTTCTGAGAAACACCACTGTGCCTCACTAATGAAACCTGTGAAAACCCAAAGGACCTCTCCCTACGGCAGTCGGAAGCTAGATGTTGAGTTCCAGACTGAAAACACCGGACAGCTTTCCCTGTGTCTTTGTTGGAATTCTGGGACCATCCAGATTCACAAGGCCTAACTTTTGCACGGCGGGGGAATGCTCTTGTGCATGTACAGCATTCCCCACGTGAAAACCTTTCTTAGCAGATGGAGGCAGTCTTTCCCTTGTACTAGGTAGCTAGGCAGAATCATCAGATAAACATGCTTTGTCATCGAGCTTGAAAGTGGGACACTGATGGGAAAGATCACATTTTCCCGCTTTGCAAGCGACTTGCTTTTGGCTTCAAAGCTGCCTGAACAGCACTAGCGGCCCACGTTCTCTTCACTGCAGGAGTTTCGCTGTGGGCCAAGGCTGCGTTCTCTCAATGCCAAAAATGTGCTGACAATTCCCTTCTAGAAACTCATCCTACTGCACTCCAAATTCAGCTCCGGCCAATGAAAGGTGACCTAAGGCCACAAGGTAAGATCCAGTGTTTCATATCAGCAGAGCTGGGTGTGCATTGTATCCACGAAACCATACTCTGAAATGGAGTGCCTTAACTCTGCTATGCCCCTGGCGACACATAGGACAGTGGATGGTGCACCCATTTCGCATGATGACCACTGTGTGCCTGAAGAGCGTCCTCTGGCTTCTGAGGAACCCTAGGCGAAATAGGCCCCTGGGAAGCACTCTTCCCATTCATAGCAAGGGAAAAGTACTGCTTTCTGGGTTGCCAAGGAAGAGTGTCCCAGTCGTCAAAGAGCCTCGCGAAAGCAGTGCTGGGCAGACTCTGTTTGCAAGTCGACTGGCCTCAGTGACTGAAATGGAATTCCACTGCTAATACACAGTGTGCTGACGATTGAGGCCTGGACTCAGGACAGCACGCAGGCAGAAGCGAAAGCTGAGCTCTGCGTCCAGCCTGAAGACGAGTACACTTTTCACACTTAACTCTGTTGGGATGTGCAAGAGCCATGGTCACCGAGGCCTACCTAAGGTACTGAAATACTTCCCCAGTTCAGCCTAGGCAGAGGACTCTGTTGCCAAAGGATCTCCATGGAAGGGCCCTGTGAGTTCCGTGTGTTTCCTTGAGGTAGTCAGAAACGACTGAGGGTAACTATAGGAGCTCATGGTTGAAAGCAGGCTACCCTGGCAAAACCTTATTTTCCTCCGCGGTAGGCGAGACAGTTGCGGTTTGAAAGCTGCCTGAAAAACACTCCTGCTGCCCATCTTCTCTTTGCTGCCTGAAGGCGTCACCAAAGTACTATGAGTGTACTCGTATGAGGCATGCTGTCTCAGTTCCTTGCTGGAAGCTCCTCCAGGAGCACTCTGGAACTTACCAGCCAAAGAAATGGCACCCCAGGCCTCATGGAAAAGTCCAGATTTCTCCCATTGCAAGCTTAGTTGTGCCATAGTAGCGAAGAAGCATGTGTTAAAGGAAAGCTGCAACACGGTTACATATTTCGACTCGTTGGGCACTCACGTTCTTTGTAACATCTGTGAAGGGGCACTGAACGCCGCCAACTCTTCTCTTGCCTTTGAGTCCCAGGAGGCAAACGGGTTCGTTTGCTTTAACGCTGTGAATGTGCAGCGGTAATGGCAAAGCCCTGCCCGGATCGCTCGACAGCTCTCGTTTGTACAGCATTCAAACGGCCTCAGGAACGCCGTTCTAAGCAGCCTTACATTCCATGCTGGTGTGCCCAAGGAGGAATTTGGATTCTTCTGAGAAACACCACTGTGCCTCACTAATGAAACCTGTGAAAACCCAAAGGACCTCTCCCTACGGCAGTCGGAAGCTAGATGTTGAGTTCCAGACTGAAAACACCGGACAGCTTTCCCTGTGTCTTTGTTGGAATTCTGGGACCATCCAGATTCACAAGGCCTAACTTTTGCACGGCGGGGGAATGCTCTTGTGCATGTACAGCATTCCCCACGTGAAAACCTTTCTTAGCAGATGGAGGCAGTCTTTCCCTTGTACTAGGTAGCTAGGCAGAATCATCAGATAAACATGCTTTGTCATCGAGCTTGAAAGTGGGACACTGATGGGAAAGATCACATTTTCCCGCTTTGCAAGCGACTTGCTTTTGGCTTCAAAGCTGCCTGAACAGCACTAGCGGCCCACGTTCTCTTCACTGCAGGAGTTTCGCTGTGGGCCAAGGCTGCGTTCTCTCAATGCCAAAAATGTGCTGACAATTCCCTTCTAGAAACTCATCCTACTGCACTCCAAATTCAGCTCCGGCCAATGAAAGGTGACCTAAGGCCACAAGGTAAGATCCAGTGTTTCATATCAGCAGAGCTGGGTGTGCATTGTATCCACGAAACCATACTCTGAAATGGAGTGCCTTAACTCTGCTATGCCCCTGGCGACACATAGGACAGTGGATCGTGCACCCATTTCGCATGATGACCACTGTGTGCCTGAAGAGCGTCCTCTGGCTTCTGAGGAACCCTAGGCGAAATAGGCCCCTGGGAAGCACTCTTCCCATTCATAGCAAGGGAAAAGTACTGCTTTCTGGGTTGCCAAGGAAGAGTGTCCCAGTCGTCAAAGAGCCTCGCGAAAGCAGTGCTGGGCAGACTCTGTTTGCAAGTCGACTGGCCTCAGTGACTGAAATGGAATTCCACTGCTAATACACAGTGTGCTGACGATTGAGGCCTGGACTCAGGACAGCACGCAGGCAGAAGCGAAAGCTGAGCTCTGCGTCCAGCCTGAAGACGAGTACACTTTTCACACTTAACTCTGTTGGGATGTGCAAGAGCCATGGTCACCGAGGCCTACCTAAGGTACTGAAATACTTCCCCAGTTCAGCCTAGGCAGAGGACTCTGTTGCCAAAGGATCTCCATGGAAGGGCCCTGTGAGTTCCGTGTGTTTCCTTGAGGTAGTCAGAAACGACTGAGGGTAACTATAGGAGCTCATGGTTGAAAGCAGGCTACCCTGGCAAAACCTTATTTTCCTCCGCGGTAGGCGAGACAGTTGCGGTTTGAAAGCTGCCTGAAAAACACTCCTGCTGCCCATCTTCTCTTTGCTGCCTGAAGGCGTCACCAAAGTACTATGAGTGTACTCGTATGAGGCATGCTGTCTCAGTTCCTTGCTGGAAGCTCCTCCAGGAGCACTCTGGAACTTACCAGCCAAAGAAATGGCACCCCAGGCCTCATGGAAAAGTCCAGATTTCTCCCATTGCAAGCTTAGTTGTGCCATAGTAGCGAAGAAGCATGTGTTAAAGGAAAGCTGCAACACGGTTACATATTTCGACTCGTTGGGCACTCACGTTCTTTGTAACATCTGTGAAGGGGCACTGAACGCCGCCAACTCTTCTCTTGCCTTTGAGTCCCAGGAGGCAAACGGGTTCGTTTGCTTTAACGCTGTGAATGTGCAGCGGTAATGGCAAAGCCCTGCCCGGATCGCTCGACAGCTCTCGTTTGTACAGCATTCAAACGGCCTCAGGAACGCCGTTCTAAGCAGCCTTACATTCCATGCTGGTGTGCCCAAGGAGGAATTTGGATTCTTCTGAGAAACCCCACTGTGCCTCACTAATGAAACCTGTGAAAACCCAAAGGACCTCTCCCTACGGCAGTCGGAAGCTAGATGTTGAGTTCCAGACTGAAAACACCGGACAGCTTTCCCTGTGTCTTTGTTGGAATTCTGGGACCATCCAGATTCACAAGGCCTAACTTTTGCACGGCGGGGGAATGCTCTTGTGCATGTACAGCATTCCCCACGTGAAAACCTTTCTTAGCAGATGGAGGCAGTCTTTCCCTTGTACTAGGTAGCTAGGCAGAATCATCAGATAAACATGCTTTGTCATCGAGCTTGAAAGTGGGACACTGATGGGAAAGATCACATTTTCCCGCTTTGCAAGCGACTTGCTTTTGGCTTCAAAGCTGCCTGAACAGCACTAGCGGCCCACGTTCTCTTCACTGCAGGAGTTTCGCTGTGGGCCAAGGCTGCGTTCTCTCAATGCCAAAAATGTGCTGACAATTCCCTTCTAGAAACTCATCCTACTGCACTCCAAATTCAGCTCCGGCCAATGAAAGGTGACCTAAGGCCACAAGGTAAGATCCAGTGTTTCATATCAGCAGAGCTGGGTGTGCATTGTATCCACGAAACCATACTCTGAAATGGAGTGCCTTAACTCTGCTATGCCCCTGGCGACACATAGGACAGTGGATCGTGCACCCATTTCGCATGATGACCACTGTGTGCCTGAAGAGCGTCCTCTGGCTTCTGAGGAACCCTAGGCGAAATAGGCCCCTGGGAAGCACTCTTCCCATTCATAGCAAGGGAAAAGTACTGCTTTCTGGGTTGCCAAGGAAGAGTGTCCCAGTCGTCAAAGAGCCTCGCGAAAGCAGTGCTGGGCAGACTCTGTTTGCAAGTCGACTGGCCTCAGTGACTGAAATGGAATTCCACTGCTAATACACAGTGTGCTGACGATTGAGGCCTGGACTCAGGACAGCACGCAGGCAGAAGCGAAAGCTGAGCTCTGCGTCCAGCCTGAAGACGAGTACACTTTTCACACTTAACTCTGTTGGGATGTGCAAGAGCCATGGTCACCGAGGCCTACCTAAGGTACTGAAATACTTCCCCAGTTCAGCCTAGGCAGAGGACTCTGTTGTCAAAGGATCTCCATGGAAGGGCCCTGTGAGTTCCGTGTGTTTCCTTGAGGTAGTCAGAAACGACTGAGGGTAACTATAGGAGCTCATGGTTGAAAGCAGGCTACCCTGGCAAAACCTTATTTTCCTCCGCGGTAGGCGAGACAGTTGCGGTTTGAAAGCTGCCTGAAAAACACTCCTGCTGCCCATCTTCTCTTTGCTGCCTGAAGGCGTCACCAAAGTACTATGAGTGTACTCGTATGAGGCATGCTGTCTCAGTTCCTTGCTGGAAGCTCCTCCAGGAGCACTCTGGAACTTACCAGCCAAAGAAATGGCACCCCAGGCCTCATGGAAAAGTCCAGATTTCTCCCATTGCAAGCTTAGTTGTGCCATAGTAGCGAAGAAGCATGTGTTAAAGGAAAGCTGCAACACGGTGACATATTTCGACTCGTTGGGCACTCACGTTCTTTGTAACATCTGTGAAGGGGCACTGAACGCCGCCAACTCTTCTCTTGCCTTTGAGTCCCAGGAGGCAAACGGGTTCGTTTGCTTTAACGCTGTGAATGTGCAGCGGTAATGGCAAAGCCCTGCCCGGATCGCTCGACAGCTCTCGTTTGTACAGCATTCAAACGGCCTCAGGAACGCCGTTCTAAGCAGCCTTACATTCCATGCTGGTGTGCCCAAGGAGGAATTTGGATTCTTCTGAGAAACCCCACTGTGCCTCACTAATGAAACCTGTGAAAACCCAAAGGACCTCTCCCTACGGCAGTCGGAAGCTAGATGTTGAGTTCCAGACTGAAAACACCGGACAGCTTTCCCTGTGTCTTTGTTGGAATTCTGGGACCATCCAGATTCACAAGGCCTAACTTTTGCACGGCGGGGGAATGCTCTTGTGCATGTACAGCATTCCCCACGTGAAAACCTTTCTTAGCAGATGGAGGCAGTCTTTCCCTTGTACTAGGTAGCTAGGCAGAATCATCAGATAAACATGCTTTGTCATCGAGCTTGAAAGTGGGACACTGATGGGAAAGTTCACATTTTCCCGCTTTGCAAGCGACTTGCTTTTGGCTTCAAAGCTGCCTGAACAGCACTAGCGGCCCACGTTCTCTTCACTGCAGGAGTTTCGCTGTGGGCCAAGGCTGCGTTCTCTCAATGCCAAAAATGTGCTGACAATTCCCTTCTAGAAACTCATCCTACTGCACTCCAAATTCAGCTCCGGCCAATGAAAGGTGACCTAAGGCCACAAGGTAAGATCCAGTGTTTCATATCAGCAGAGCTGGGTGTGCATTGTATCCACGAAACCATACTCTGAAATGGAGTGCCTTAACTCTGCTATGCCCCTGTGGACACATAGGACAGTGGATCGTGCACCCATTTCGCATGATGACCACTGTGTGCCTGAAGAGCGTCCTCTGGCTTCTGAGGAACCCTAGGCGAAATAGGCCCCTGGGAAGCACTCTTCCCATTCATAGCAAGGGAAAAGTACTGCTTTCTGGGTTGCCAAGGAAGAGTGTCCCAGTCGTCAAAGAGCCTCGCGAAAGCAGTGCTGGGCAGACTCTGTTTGCAAGTCGACTGGCCTCAGTGACTGAAAGGGAATTCCACTGCTAATACACAGTGTGCTGACGATTGAGGCCTGGACTCAGGACAGCACGCAGGCAGAAGCGAAAGCTGAGCTCTGCGTCCAGCCTGAAGACGAGTACACTTTTCACACTTAACTCTGTTGGGATGTGCAAGAGCCATGGTCACCGAGGCCTACCTAAGGTACTGAAATACTTCCCCAGTTCAGCCTAGGCAGAGGACTCTGTTGCCAAAGGATCTCCATGGAAGGGCCCTGTGAGTTCCGTGTGTTTCCTTGAGGTAGTCAGAAACGACTGAGGGTAACTATAGGAGCTCATGGTTGAAAGCAGGCTACCCTGGCAAAACCTTATTTTCCTCCGCGGTAGGCGAGACAGTTGCGGTTTGAAAGCTGCCTGAAAAACACTCCTGCTGCCCATCTTCTCTTTGCTGCCTGAAGGCGTCACCAAAGTACTATGAGTGTACTCGTATGAGGCATGCTGTCTCAGTTCCTTGCTGGAAGCTCCTCCAGGAGCACTCTGGAACTTACCAGCCAAAGAAATGGCACCCCAGGCCTCATGGAAAAGTCCAGATTTCTCCCATTGCAAGCTTAGTTGTGCCATAGTAGCGAAGAAGCATGTGTTAAAGGAAAGCTGCAACACGGTTACATATTTCGACTCGTTGGGCACTCACGTTCTTTGTAACATCTGTGAAGGGGCACTGAACGCCGCCAACTCTTCTCTTGCCTTTGAGTCCCAGGAGGCAAACGGGTTCGTTTGCTTTAACGCTGTGAATGTGCAGCGGTAATGGCAAAGCCCTGCCCGGATCGCTCGACAGCTCTCGTTTGTACAGCATTCAAACGGCCTCAGGAACGCCGTTCTAAGCAGCCTTACATTCCATGCTGGTGTGCCCAAGGAGGAATTTGGATTCTTCTGAGAAACACCACTGTGCCTCACTAATGAAACCTGTGAAAACCCAAAGGACCTCTCCCTACGGCAGTCGGAAGCTAGATGTTGAGTTCCAGACTGAAAACACCGGACAGCTTTCCCTGTGTCTTTGTTGGAATTCTGGGACCATCCAGATTCACAAGGCCTAACTTTTGCACGGCGGGGGAATGCTCTTGTGCATGTACAGCATTCCCCACGTGAAAACCTTTCTTAGCAGATGGAGGCAGTCTTTCCCTTGTACTAGGTAGCTAGGCAGAATCATCAGATAAACATGCTTTGTCATCGAGCTTGAAAGTGGGACACTGATGGGAAAGTTCACATTTTCCCGCTTTGCAAGCGACTTGCTTTTGGCTTCAAAGCTGCCTGAACAGCACTAGCGGCCCACGTTCTCTTCACTGCAGGACTTTCGCTGTGGGCCAAGGCTGCGTTCTCTCAATGCCAAAAATGTGCTGACAATTCCCTTCTAGAAACTCATCCTACTGCACTCCAAATTCAGCTCCGGCCAATGAAAGGTGACCTAAGGCCACAAGGTAAGATCCAGTGTTTCATATCAGCAGAGCTGGGTGTGCATTGTATCCACGAAACCATACTCTGAAATGGAGTGCCTTAACTCTGCTATGCCCCTGTGGACACATAGGACAGTGGATCGTGCACCCATTTCGCATGATGACCACTGTGTGCCTGAAGAGCGTCCTCTGGCTTCTGAGGAACCCTAGGCGAAATAGGCCCCTGGGAAGCACTCTTCCCATTCATAGCAAGGGAAAAGTACTGCTTTCTGGGTTGCCAAGGAAGAGTGTCCCAGTCGTCAAAGAGCCTCGCGAAAGCAGTGCTGGGCAGACTCTGTTTGCAAGTCGACTGGCCTCAGTGACTGAAAGGGAATTCCACTGCTAATACACAGTGTGCTGACGATTGAGGCCTGGACTCAGGACAGCACGCAGGCAGAAGCGAAAGCTGAGCTCTGCGTCCAGCCTGAAGACCAGTACACTTTTCACACTTAACTCTGTTGGGATGTGCAAGAGCCATGGTCACCGAGGCCTACCTAAGGTACTGAAATACTTCCCCAGTTCAGCCTAGGCAGAGGACTCTGTTGCCAAAGGATCTCCATGGAAGGGCCCTGTGAGTTCCGTGTGTTTCCTTGAGGTAGTCAGAAACGACTGAGGGTAACTATAGGAGCTCATGGTTGAAAGCAGGCTACCCTGGCAAAACCTTATTTTCCTCCGCGGTAGGCGAGACAGTTGCGGTTTGAAAGCTGCCTGAAAAACACTCCTGCTGCCCATCTTCTCTTTGCTGCCTGAAGGCGTCACCAAAGTACTATGAGTGTACTCGTATGAGGCATGCTGTCTCAGTTCCTTGCTGGAAGCTCCTCCAGGAGCACTCTGGAACTTACCAGCCAAAGAAATGGCACCCCAGGCCTCATGGAAAAGTCCAGATTTCTCCCATTGCAAGCTTAGTTGTGCCATAGTAGCGAAGAAGCATGTGTTAAAGGAAAGCTGCAACACGGTTACATATTTCGACTCGTTGGGCACTCACGTTCTTTGTAACATCTGTGAAGGGGCACTGAACGCCGCCAACTCTTCTCTTGCCTTTGAGTCCCAGGAGGCAAACGGGTTCGTTTGCTTTAACGCTGTGAATGTGCAGCGGTAATGGCAAAGCCCTGCCCGGATCGCTCGACAGCTCTCGTTTGTACAGCATTCAAACGGCCTCAGGAACGCCGTTCTAAGCAGCCTTACATTCCATGCTGGTGTGCCCAAGGAGGAATTTGGATTCTTCTGAGAAACCCCACTGTGCCTCACTAATGAAACCTGTGAAAACCCAAAGGACCTCTCCCTACGGCAGTCGGAAGCTAGATGTTGAGTTCCAGACTGAAAACACCGGACAGCTTTCCCTGTGTCTTTGTTGGAATTCTGGGACCATCCAGATTCACAAGGCCTAACTTTTGCACGGCGGGGGAATGCTCTTGTGCATGTACAGCATTCCCCACGTGAAAACCTTTCTTAGCAGATGGAGGCAGTCTTTCCCTTGTACTAGGTAGCTAGGCAGAATCATCAGATAAACATGCTTTGTCATCGAGCTTGAAAGTGGGACACTGATGGGAAAGATCACATTTTCCCGCTTTGCAAGCGACTTGCTTTTGGCTTCAAAGCTGCCTGAACAGCACTAGCGGCCCACGTTCTCTTCACTGCAGGAGTTTCGCTGTGGGCCAAGGCTGCGTTCTCTCAATGCCAAAAATGTGCTGACAATTCCCTTCTAGAAACTCATCCTACTGCACTCCAAATTCAGCTCCGGCCAATGAAAGGTGACCTAAGGCCACAAGGTAAGATCCAGTGTTTCATATCAGCAGAGCTGGGTGTGCATTGTATCCACGAAACCATACTCTGAAATGGAGTGCCTTAACTCTGCTATGCCCCTGGCGACACATAGGACAGTGGATCGTGCACCCATTTCGCATGATGACCACTGTGTGCCTGAAGAGCGTCCTCTGGCTTCTGAGGAACCCTAGGCGAAATAGGCCCCTGGGAAGCACTCTTCCCATTCATAGCAAGGGAAAAGTACTGCTTTCTGGGTTGCCAAGGAAGAGTGTCCCAGTCGTCAAAGAGCCTCGCGAAAGCAGTGCTGGGCAGACTCTGTTTGCAAGTCGACTGGCCTCAGTGACTGAAATGGAATTCCACTGCTAATACACAGTGTGCTGACGATTGAGGCCTGGACTCAGGACAGCATGCAGGCAGAAGCGAAAGCTGAGCTCTGCGTCCAGCCTGAAGACCAGTACACTTTTCACACTTAACTCTGTTGGGATGTGCAAGAGCCATGGTCACCGAGGCCTACCTAAGGTACTGAAATACTTCCCCAGTTCAGCCTAGGCAGAGGACTCTGTTGTCAAAGGATCTCCATGGAAGGGCCCTGTGAGTTCCGTGTGTTTCCTTGAGGTAGTCAGAAACGACTGAGGGTAACTATAGGAGCTCATGGTTGAAAGCAGGCTACCCTGGCAAAACCTTATTTTCCTCCGCGGTAGGCGAGACAGTTGCGGTTTGAAAGCTGCCTGAAAAACACTCCTGCTGCCCATCTTCTCTTTGCTGCCTGAAGGCGTCACCAAAGTACTATGAGTGTACTCGTATGAGGCATGCTGTCTCAGTTCCTTGCTGGAAGCTCCTCCAGGAGCACTCTGGAACTTACCAGCCAAAGAAATGGCACCCCAGGCCTCATGGAAAAGTCCAGATTTCTCCCATTGCAAGCTTAGTTGTGCCATAGTAGCGAAGAAGCATGTGTTAAAGGAAAGCTGCAACACGGTGACATATTTCGACTCGTTGGGCACTCACGTTCTTTGTAACATCTGTGAAGGGGCACTGAACGCCGCCAACTCTTCTCTTGCCTTTGAGTCCCAGGAGGCAAACGGGTTCGTTTGCTTTAACGCTGTGAATGTGCAGCGGTAATGGCAAAGCCCTGCCCGGATCGCTCGACAGCTCTCGTTTGTACAGCATTCAAACGGCCTCAGGAACGCCGTTCTAAGCAGCCTTACATTCCATGCTGGTGTGCCCAAGGAGGAATTTGGATTCTTCTGAGAAACACCACTGTGCCTCACTAATGAAACCTGTGAAAACCCAAAGGACCTCTCCCTACGGCAGTCGGAAGCTAGATGTTGAGTTCCAGACTGAAAACACCGGACAGCTTTCCCTGTGTCTTTGTTGGAATTCTGGGACCATCCAGATTCACAAGGCCTAACTTTTGCACGGCGGGGGAATGCTCTTGTGCATGTACAGCATTCCCCACGTGAAAACCTTTCTTAGCAGATGGAGGCAGTCTTTCCCTTGTACTAGGTAGCTAGGCAGAATCATCAGATAAACATGCTTTGTCATCGAGCTTGAAAGTGGGACACTGATGGGAAAGATCACATTTTCCCGCTTTGCAAGCGACTTGCTTTTGGCTTCAAAGCTGCCTGAACAGCACTAGCGGCCCACGTTCTCTTCACTGCAGGAGTTTCGCTGTGGGCCAAGGCTGCGTTCTCTCAATGCCAAAAATGTGCTGACAATTCCCTTCTAGAAACTCATCCTACTGCACTCCAAATTCAGCTCCGGCCAATGAAAGGTGACCTAAGGCCACAAGGTAAGATCCAGTGTTTCATATCAGCAGAGCTGGGTGTGCATTGTATCCACGAAACCATACTCTGAAATGGAGTGCCTTAACTCTGCTATGCCCCTGGCTACACATAGGACAGTGGATGGTGCACCCATTTCGCATGATGACCACTGTGTGCCTGAAGAGCGTCCTCTGGCTTCTGAGGAACCCTAGGCGAAATAGGCCCCTGGGAAGCACTCTTCCCATTCATAGCAAGGGAAAAGTACTGCTTTCTGGGTTGCCAAGGAAGAGTGTCCCAGTCGTCAAAGAGCCTCGCGAAAGCAGTGCTGGGCAGACTCTGTTTGCAAGTCGACTGGCCTCAGTGACTGAAAGGGAATTCCACTGCTAATACACAGTGTGCTGACGATTGAGGCCTGGACTCAGGACAGCACGCAGGCAGAAGCGAAAGCTGAGCTCTGCGTCCAGCCTGAAGACGAGTACACTTTTCACACTTAACTCTGTTGGGATGTGCAAGAGCCATGGTCACCGAGGCCTACCTAAGGTACTGAAATACTTCCCCAGTTCAGCCTAGGCAGAGGACACTGTTGCCAAAGGATCTCCATGGAAGGGCCCTGTGAGTTCCGTGTGTTTCCTTGAGGTAGTCAGAAACGACTGAGGGTAACTATAGGAGCTCATGGTTGAAAGCAGGCTACCCTGGCAAAACCTTATTTTCCTCCGCGGTAGGCGAGACAGTTGCGGTTTGAAAGCTGCCTGAAAAACACTCCTGCTGCCCATCTTCTCTTTGCTGCCTGAAGGCGTCACCAAAGTACTATGAGTGTACTCGTATGAGGCATGCTGTCTCAGTTCCTTGCTGGAAGCTCCTCCAGGAGCACTCTGGAACTTACCAGCCAAAGAAATGGCACCCCAGGCCTCATGGAAAAGTCCAGATTTCTCCCATTGCAAGCTTAGTTGTGCCATAGTAGCGAAGAAGCATGTGTTAAAGGAAAGCTGCAACACGGTTACATATTTCGACTCGTTGGGCACTCACGTTCTTTGTAACATCTGTGAAGGGGCACTGAACGCCGCCAACTCTTCTCTTGCCTTTGAGTCCCAGGAGGCAAACGGGTTCGTTTGCTTTAACGCTGTGAATGTGCAGCGGTAATGGCAAAGCCCTGCCCGGATCGCTCGACAGCTCTCGTTTGTACAGCATTCAAACGGCCTCAGGAACGCCGTTCTAAGCAGCCTTACATTCCATGCTGGTGTGCCCAAGGAGGAATTTGGATTCTTCTGAGAAACACCACTGTGCCTCACTAATGAAACCTGTGAAAACCCAAAGGACCTCTCCCTACGGCAGTCGGAAGCTAGATGTTGAGTTCCAGACTGAAAACACCGGACAGCTTTCCCTGTGTCTTTGTTGGAATTCTGGGACCATCCAGATTCACAAGGCCTAACTTTTGCACGGCGGGGGAATGCTCTTGTGCATGTACAGCATTCCCCACGTGAAAACCTTTCTTAGCAGATGGAGGCAGTCTTTCCCTTGTACTAGGTAGCTAGGCAGAATCATCAGATAAACATGCTTTGTCATCGAGCTTGAAAGTGGGACACTGATGGGAAAGATCACATTTTCCCGCTTTGCAAGCGACTTGCTTTTGGCTTCAAAGCTGCCTGAACAGCACTAGCGGCCCACGTTCTCTTCACTGCAGGAGTTTCGCTGTGGGCCAAGGCTGCGTTCTCTCAATGCCAAAAATGTGCTGACAATTCCCTTCTAGAAACTCATCCTACTGCACTCCAAATTCAGCTCCGGCCAATGAAAGGTGACCTAAGGCCACAAGGTAAGATCCAGTGTTTCATATCAGCAGAGCTGGGTGTGCATTGTATCCACGAAACCATACTCTGAAATGGAGTGCCTTAACTCTGCTATGCCCCTGGCGACACATAGGACAGTGGATGGTGCACCCATTTCGCATGATGACCACTGTGTGCCTGAAGAGCGTCCTCTGGCTTCTGAGGAACCCTAGGCGAAATAGGCCCCTGGGAAGCACTCTTCCCATTCATAGCAAGGGAAAAGTACTGCTTTCTGGGTTGCCAAGGAAGAGTGTCCCAGTCGTCAAAGAGCCTCGCGAAAGCAGTGCTGGGCAGACTCTGTTTGCAAGTCGACTGGCCTCAGTGACTGAAATGGAATTCCACTGCTAATACACAGTGTGCTGACGATTGAGGCCTGGACTCAGGACAGCACGCAGGCAGAAGCGAAAGCTGAGCTCTGCGTCCAGCCTGAAGACGAGTACACTTTTCACACTTAACTCTGTTGGGATGTGCAAGAGCCATGGTCACCGAGGCCTACCTAAGGTACTGAAATACTTCCCCAGTTCAGCCTAGGCAGAGGACTCTGTTGCCAAAGGATCTCCATGGAAGGGCCCTGTGAGTTCCGTGTGTTTCCTTGAGGTAGTCAGAAACGACTGAGGGTAACTATAGGAGCTCATGGTTGAAAGCAGGCTACCCTGGCAAAACCTTATTTTCCTCCGCGGTAGGCGAGACAGTTGCGGTTTGAAAGCTGCCTGAAAAACACTCCTGCTGCCCATCTTCTCTTTGCTGCCTGAAGGCGTCACCAAAGTACTATGAGTGTACTCGTATGAGGCATGCTGTCTCAGTTCCTTGCTGGAAGCTCCTCCAGGAGCACTCTGGAACTTACCAGCCAAAGAAATGGCACCCCAGGCCTCATGGAAAAGTCCAGATTTCTCCCATTGCAAGCTTAGTTGTGCCATAGTAGCGAAGAAGCATGTGTTAAAGGAAAGCTGCAACACGGTTACATATTTCGACTCGTTGGGCACTCACGTTCTTTGTAACATCTGTGAAGGGGCACTGAACGCCGCCAACTCTTCTCTTGCCTTTGAGTCCCAGGAGGCAAACGGGTTCGTTTGCTTTAACGCTGTGAATGTGCAGCGGTAATGGCAAAGCCCTGCCCGGATCGCTCGA